>NC_057802.1:452949494-452964483 GCF_018294505.1 Triticum aestivum | reverse complement strand
TGCACGGGGCGTCCGGGTGAAGTAGACGCGTCCCGCGGAGTGGCAACCGCGGGGCGTCCGAGTGAAGTAGACGCGTCCCGCGGAGTGACGATGCGCGGGGCGTCCGGGTGAAGTAGACACGTCCCGCGGAGTGGCGACGCGCAGGGCGTCCGAGTAAAGTAGACGCGTCCCGCAGAGTGACGATGCGCAGGGCGTCCGGGTGAAGTAGGCATGTCCCGCGGAGTGGCGATGCGCGAGGCGTCAAAGTGAAGTAGACGTGTCCCACAGAGTGACGATGCGCGGGGCGTCCGAGTGAATTAGACGCGTACCGCGGAGTGGCGACACGCGGAGCGACCAATTAGGTAGGTTGATGAAGATGTGCCCAGCCAAGCGGCGACGCGCGGGGCGGCTGAGTGATGACGTATCCAGCAGACTGACGATGTGCGGTAGGCGAATATCTGGACGTTTAACTGTCCGAGAAAACCTGCACATTGTTCGTCCGAGTGCGGAATCCACCTGAATGATATTGGACGTTTAGTTGTCCGTATGTACAATGTACGAGGATGAACTATGACAATACACTTAGCTTGTCGGGCAAGCCGATGAAGACGTGTCCTCCAAATGGCTACGCGATGGCGTCCGAGAGATGAGGACGTATCCAATTGATAGCCATATGGGGTGGCCGACTGCCTACACGTTAGTCATCTGGATGGAAATAACATCCGAATAAACCTGGGCATTTTAGTTGTCTGTCCGAGTGTACGTCCGAGTGTACGGGAGCACCGGTTCGGAGTAATGGGAAGCTGGGCCGGGACACACGCTGCATGTGCGCTGGAGGTTTGCGCAAGTGGCTCCGGAAAGAGTGGACTAACGCCGGATTAATTGTGAGGCAAGCGCACATGCAGCCAATTAATCTCGCATTGAAGACCACCCGTCTTTCTGTTTCCTATAATTGGGCGCATTTACCTGCATGCGCATAATCAAGGAAGACGTGACCCACTCACCTTGCATGGTTAAAGGAAACGAAGGCATCATGGCAAGCAACCGGCAATGGAGGGAAGAACCACCGCGACCGGGGGCCTGACGGGCTCCCTATTTCCGCGCCACGCCGGGTCTGCGCGCATGCCGCGGCGACCACGTCGGAGAAGCTGATGAGGTAGGAGTGTGCAGCGCGCCTGCGACGCCGGCATGAGGGGCGCCTCCACTATGGAGATCGCTGTCGAGCGGACGACCGGGCCGAGAAGCTCCGCGTTGCTAGCCAGGCTCGTGTCTCTGTGGAGCGGGAAGGGAGGACCGCTGCACCATTAGCATCAGGCCGCCGACGGGATTCGGGAACGCCACTAGAGGTGTGGTTCTGGCGTCGGAGGTCGGAGGAGGTGGCAGTCGACTTCATGGAGACATTGGCGGCTGGCGATGAAGAAGACAGGCGACAGGCGACTGGCCATGTCGGGAGCTCGGCTTCCATGGCCCTGGTCCAAATAGTGGCTATGTTACCCGTGCTCTCTGGTTGATGTGAAGAACATGAAGCCGTCGTCCTCCTCATCTTGTATCTTTTTTTACTTTTGATTGATCGAAACTCCACGGGACTCGCATGAGCGTGTGTACATACAGAAAAAACAACCATTAGTAGATTAAAGATCAATTGTAAAGAAAAAGAAAGGATCGAATGGAACTTCCCAATTCCTCTGTACGAAGAGTAACATGTCTTTCAAGTGAATGGAGCGATGTCTGAAACATCCTTAATCAAATTCTCCATCGATGATTGTTCATCGATGGACGAAGATCGAAGGAATAAAACCATTTGCATCATGGCTCGATAGACGCCAGGCCCCACGGTGGGCGCCAACTGTCATGGGAACTATTCCGACAATAATAAGGGATAGGGTAAAGGAGCATGATCTATCGAGATGCATATGGGTGACACGGTGCTTTTAGCGAGTTCGGGCCTCTCGCAGTGGAGATAACAACCCTACGCCTCGTGCTCGGGAGAGGCTTTGTTTTATCTTAGTATGTATCCGGAGATTACAATGACAGGAGAACGGATCCCCGTAGTCCAAAGACGAATGGTGAAAAGAGAGAGAGAGGTGGTCAAAAAGCCCCTTCGTCTAGTGGTGGGGGTGGCTTATATAGAGTGCGCCACCCCCTCACCTCCTATGTTACAAAGTGTGGGCGTTAATGCCATAAGTCAGCCTACTACTAAGATAATGCTTTGAGTGCCTTGTCGACTGCTGTCACGACCGGATTTTTGAGATAATAATTTCCCAGAAAAACGGCCTTGTGCCCACCAGCCCCAGGATTACTGTTAGCTGGTGAGGCACCAACTTGATACAAGAATTCCAAGCGAGGTACAAAAATATGTAGTACAAGACCATTTAGGCCTAGGAGTACAACACTTGGTTGCTAGTGGTTGAGGGCGGAAGCGGTAGGGTACATCTGCGTCTATGGGACTCCATTTCCCACAAGAACAGCTGACCAGGATGACTGCTATCTTCGCGAGGCTGCAAACGTCAACACGTAGGCTCCGAGGTTTGTCACCGCGATGCTTATCTCCAAGCAAGGAATCTGGCCAAGACAATAGCCAGGGACAAGCCAGTGAGTACGTTTGAATGTACTCGCAAACATTAAGAACACGGGTATAATATATCAAAACATGCTCCGGATAATTATGTGACCATACGTCCATCACGAAATATACGAAAAACCAAGATGCACACATGTGGATATAAATAATCCAAAGTAAAGTACTGGGTGCCAAACGAGGGTCTGAATGACTCCTCGAGAGGAAACTGCAAGAATAGTAATATTGGTGCCAAACGAGGGTCTGAATGACTCCTCGAGAGGAAACTGCAAGAATAATAATGCCGCCGCAGTCGGGCGTCGGAGCGACACCACATAAAGGGCTTATAAAAGTTAAATGAAACCACAAGCATGCCGCAGTCGGGCGTCTGAGCGACACCATAGAAAGGGCTTATAAGAGAATAATCACAGTGAATATTCAGGAGGTAGAACCATCCCAGGGATACTTAATAATATACAAAAATAAAAAGGGTTAGTCCATAATAAATAAAGATCATAATCCACATGTGCCACATCATAAACAAATCTAGTTCAGCCGTTTCTCCATCCGAAAACCGATAATATGGTCTAGTCAAACCGTACCTCCATCCGAATACCGTTACTGAGCTCTAGCTAATTCGTTCTCCATCCGAAAACCGTCACTGAGTTCTAGTTAAACCGTTCTCCATCCGAATACCGTTACTAGTTTCAACTCAGACTGTGGTCTTTACTCAAGAACATGACTATCAGATAGGATATATCCTCTGCAGAGGGAGTACCATTTTCCCACGAGTGACGGGTTTACTTAGTCCATCGGGACTAATTCCGTCTACGGTCTTTTAATTGAAAACACGCCTGACCTGCACACACCAGCTTAACTCACCGGTGTCTGGAATCACCCGCGACACCTGCCAAGCAAAACTCTAAGTGGGGAGGCTACAACCTCGACGTAGCATGGGATCAAATTTCTATTCGCGCGCTCTAAGGGGGTGCCCCCCTCTTGGTCCCAACCGGATACACCCATGCCCCCTGACCAAGTGGCATGCCTACCGGAGGCCTCCGGTATCTTCCACTATGGCCCGTCTGTACGGTGCGTGCTTTGGTAGGGGCTGACAATTTATTGAACCATACCCTGTCCCCTGCAGGGACAAGTGGTGGTACCAACAAATAAGGAAGCTATTGATGAAGACTCGATCTACAACCGACTCAGGTGGTCTAAGTATCCTCCATCAGTATTACCACTAGTGAAATAAATCACCACTCCTCGAGCCTCACCATGCCATACCGGGCATACTCGTCTCGACGAGGGACTAGGGACAAGCTCGTGTCTACCCAAGACCACGACTTTCCCGGCTTCCTACCGGTATGCATGAGAAGTTCACGAGGATGATCCAAATCATTAGTGTATCCATTGCTGACCACAAAGCAACTCCAAAGTGTACTCATGAACGAGACTATTTCGATACATAAAGCCAACGCATACTCCAAGTCAAAAGGGTGTTGTAATCGCATCAAAACACCACAACAAAATATTATGCCAGAGTTCAGAAATGCTTGCCTTCAAGAGTATGCAAGGATGCACTTATTGGAAGCTTTCCTTTTTCTCCAAAATCCTATTTTGCAAAATATACAAATAACAAATATTTCAAACACAGTACCAAAAGTTGTCTCAAATATTTTTGAAATAAATCTTAAAATAAACTAGATGAAATTTGAGAGAGGTAGGAAAAAGAATCAACTCGTTTGGAGTTTTATTTTAAAAGTTATAGCTGGTCGTCTGGTCAAACTCTGTTTTTAAATAAAACCAGAAAAGAAAACGATTCAGAAGAAGATACGCTTTCGTAGTCGAGGAGACGCACTCGGGAGTTTGCGCCTTCACTTAAACAGAGAGAGAACGGCCGCGCGGGTCACTGACAGTGGGTCCAGAGGGCCCACTGGTCAGGTTTGACCGTTCTTCCCTCCTTCTCCTCTCTTCTGCCCGACGGGAGCGGGGCTCCGGCGATCGCCGTCGACGAACGGCAGCGCCTCACGGGCATCCAAGGGCGGGGATGGAACGGCTAGACCGAGGCGGTCCTTTGGGTGGTTGCTGGGTCGTCGGAGGTGGAAGGAGTCGCCGGCGGCGAGCTCCGCGGCGGAGAGAGGCTACGGTGGCAAAGTGCTTTTCGTGCTCCGGTGGTTTCCGATCGAAGTTGGGTAGCAGGGCAGCTCCGCAAGGACCAGAGGGAGCTATTGGTGGTGTTGGTTGGGCGAAAGGGTGGCTGGTTGTGACGAATCACACCGGAGCTTAGCGGCAGCCGAACTGGCCGGAGTTGGAGAGGACGGTCCTCTCCGGTCAATCTACTGCTAGGGGAGCTCTACGGGGAGGGTCTGATGTCGCCTGAGTGCTCGGAGGGGCTCGGGGTCCCCCTTATATAGCGTGACGAGGATGGCTCCCGCGGTGGCCGAGGATAAGATCGCCGGCGACCACTTTTCTGTAGTTGCAGGGCATCGTGGCGGCGACGAAAGCGTGCCGACGAGCAGGAGGATAAGCACGGCCTGTGCTCTGGGGCAGCTGGCGTGCGCTGGCGGTTTGGGCGGCGCCGTCCGCGGCGGAATCCGCTGCCGACGCTGGCGTGCTGCCAAGGCGGCGCTGCAGGGTGCCAGGGAGAGCTTGGAGGGTACCGGAGAGAGGGCGAGTGCCTGGCGTGGTGCGGCAGGCGAGCAGGGGCCAGAGATGGGACGCGACGAGGGCGGCAGAGCGGCGTGTCGGCTCAGTGCGCGCGCGTGCAAAACGTGCGCTCTGGGCGCGCCCAGAGCACGCACGGCAGGTGTTCGACGCAATGCCAGTGTGCTCTAGAGAGCTTGGGCGAGGCTCGCAAAGAACAGAACAAGGGTAGGGGTGGCTAGGAGCTCAGTGGACAAGGTTGTCGGGTCAGTGGAACAAAATCACAGTGCAAACAAAGAACTCATGCCAAAATGGACTGTGCACACCAGGTGTTCGACAGAATGCCAGATGCACCTAGGCAACTCTTGGAGTGGCCAAAATCTCCAGATCAGTGTCTCTTTAGATGCAGGAGATGGTGGTAAGATCACTTTGGCAAAACCAGAAACTTGTTAGTGCAAGTTTTGCAAAACTCCAGTTTTGGACAGAAAGAAAAAGGGTTTAAAACATGCACTTAAAAACCTCTAATGAGTCCACTCTCCTGGACTTAAGGTTTTTGAAGGGAGGGCTACAAGTAGGAAAAAGCTCAGGGTTACTAGAGCAAGAAAGATTATGGTTGCAGTACAAATCACCAATTTGGACCAGAATGCAAAAGAGGATGATCCACTCAAATTTTTCAAAGAGCATCACTGGGTTTTTGCTTGAAGATGAATTGTATGCATCCACTGACATCTCCAAACACTTGGAAGAATTTTTAAAGAAATATTTAAATGGGTTGTAGTGCAAAAGTGCCCCCTGGACCAGATTGGAAAAGTTGGTGTAGAGCTCAAAATCTCCAATGGCCAGAAGGTATTTTTGCATAAAAGTGATGTGGAACCATCACATGACATCCCCAAATTTTGGTGGAAATTTTAAATGCATTTGTCAAATGGTTGTAGTGCAAACAGGCTCCAAATGCAAAAGAAATCATTTTAAAAGAATAAAGCTCTGAGGAGACAAGTCTTGAAATTGAAATCCACTGATGAGGAATTGTTTTATAAAAGAGAGTATTCAAGTCCAATAATACTTTTGAAGGTTTTTCCCCACTAGAGGCAAAAATCCAAAATCACAAAAGGTAAAACTTGACAAAAATGGAAAAGTTTTATTTCTTGGCAACATTTTAATAGATAAAACAAGGCCAAAATTTTGGGGTGTCACAACACTACCCCCTTGAGAAAAATCTCGTCCTCGAGATTTGTTAATAGTTGTTTTGAACAAGAATTGTTTTGAAATAAATTTGTTTTTATCAAAGAAATCCTTCAATTGCACAAAAACAAAACGGCTACAGTGTGAGGGCAATAAGTGGTGTAAAACCACAGTGTGGTACACTGGCGTAGTGTGGAAAAATCCACGGTTAGGGAAAACGAGATATTTCTACGCGGATACAGTAATTTAGAATAAATTCTAAATTACTAAAATATGCTGGTCGCACCCGAGAGCACAATGCTCTCTTTGGCTGACAGGTGGACCCAGGGCCCACTGTCGGCCTCTTCTCCTACCTCTGGATCTCTCTTCTCTCTCGCGCGTTCTCCCGCGCTTCCTCCACCGGCGATGCCTAGCTCGTAGGGCATCGAGGCCGTACCGTGGTAGTGCGCGGCGTGCTAGCTGCCGGTGCAGCGTGCACTCACCTCGCGGGCCAGGGCACTGTCGGCACTGCTCGCGGACTCGCCTCCGAACACCGGCGGTCGAGCGACGAGGGGCGCTGGTGGACCTTGCCCACCGTACACCGATCTCGGGCTATAAAACGATCGCGGTGCTCCTCTCTTCTCTCTCACACCTGGCCTCGTTCCTACTCCTCCTTCCTTCTCCTCCACTGCTGCTAGCAGGAGCTCGAGACGAGGCTCTAATGGCGGAGGTGATGCCGGACTGGTATGTGGTCCTGGTGTGTGGAGGCTTGGCGGTGCTGCTGGGGTTCTCCGTGCTCCTGTGCGCGATGATCCTGGATGATCGTCGTGATGCTGCCGCACGAGTGTTAGCTCCCCGCGGTGGCGGCGATCATGTGGATTAGGCGCGGCATCGGGGCTGGCTGCTGTCGGTGTGCTGGGGCAGCTCGCGCTCGAATGAACACTCACAAATCTCTCTTGCTGAGGTTGTGGCGTCCTTGAGGGTGATTAGGTAGGCGCAAAAAATGTGCTCAAGGATTTGTAATAGTGCTCGAGGTCGAGTGGTGGATGCTGAGAATTTGCTGTTACAATGACGTGCGAATAAAAATCTATGTCGTGAAAATATATATACGCAGCAATAACTCGGGGAAAGAAATCTCCTCATAAACATGTTGCGAGAAGTAATAATTAAAACCAAACTAACATCAGTAAAACTGCTCACAAAACAGGAACTAAAGAAAATCGGATCCGTCGCACAAATTTTTTTTTTGAACATGCTGCAACAAATAAATACAGGTACTGGGACAATAAATACATCGGAGGCGTTTACAAGGAAAACGGCAAAAAGACAGGGTCCTGAGAAAATGCCTCTGGTACTGGGGCACACTCCTCTTCTGTCGGGGGAAGTGGGTTGACCAGTCGATGAATGCGCCCTTCTTGGTCAGGCCTCAGGGGCCTGCCAATAGCGATCCGAGGATTTAAATCAGCGAGGCTCTGGAGATAACCCATTACTCGCTGAGTTAAACGCTCCTGGGCGATAACGTACTGGGCAAGGTTGGCCAGTACTGGATCTCTCTCAATGCGCCCACCGGGAAAAGATGCAACTTCTCCGGGTGCTGCATGACTCGGAAAATAATAGTATCCTCGCTCGCTGGCATAGGGCACTGCGAATCGAAGACGAGTGAGCACCTCGTACGCAGCAGCTTCTATAGCCATATGCGGAGTCGGCATGGATTTCCCCACGAAGGAGACTTCCGTTGGGTCTTGGTTTGGGTACGCGGGAGGGATGTGCACCACTGCCCAATTTTTTGAGGTGGAAGGTGTGATCCTCCATTTCAGTAGCTCGTACTGGGGTGGGTGGGTGGCACTCATAGTACTGCAGGTAAAGTCCCACAATAATTTGACAAAACTGCCCGGGGTTGCGTCTGGGGTTCTCAGATAAATACTGGGGGTCGACATGGCAAGGAATGGCTGTGAGTGCTGCGCACAAAGGTGAGGGGTGCTCGGCAAGGTCACGAAGTGGCCTTTATATAGCACCGGGGTTGGGTTATCTACCGGGGTGAAGGGGTAACTGGTTGCCAATCCTGTTCTCGGGTCAAAGCCACAGATATACACATCGCATAAATGTGACGCATTACTGTGGGTGCCGTCGGGGTTGGTCTTGGTAGCTGCGCCCGAATTTAAAAATGCAACTGCACGCCAACGTACACATGCACAGCTACTACTCCAACAATAAGGGTGCTCAAGCAGACAGCATGCAATAAAAGCGATACAAGACCACATCATTACAAAGCGTAGGAAAACTAAGGCTCGATACAACTCGAGCGACTTAGTCTACTACGTTAATGTCTAAGTGGGCTGGCCTTGCGGACGCCGATGCTTCTCCACGGTTCTCACCGTCGGGATTTGCTGGCTGAGGCTAAGGTGCTGCAGGGTCGGGGAAATGGTGATGACCATCGCGGGGGTTGTTGGCCACAATCCCGTTGGAATGGGTTCCCAAAAGGCGACAAAGCGCTTCTGGGGTCACCAAAGCGCTCTGGTTGATGGCTGGCGCAGACCTCAAAGGATCGATCGGGTGTCCGAACAGCACGACTGGGTTGTCGGCGTCGGGCTCCGCTTCTCTTCTCGCCGGGGCTCGGCGAACCAGCTCTCCACGAGCTGCGATCAGATCGAGAGTGACCTGATCGAACAGTTGTTCTAGTGCGCTTACATAGCGCACCAGATGCAATAGTGCTGGATCCGTCTCGTGGTCTCCATTGGCAACCTGGGGCGGCCTACCATACCCGTCACGACTGGGGTAGTAGTAGAACGAGCGACAGTTAACTCTGGGCGACAAGTGCCGGAGTTGAACTATAGCTTCTCGGGCTGCCAGTTGGATGGCTTGTGGCTCAAAGGAAGGTGTCCTTCCAGTGAACCTGTAGGGGCGTTCTGGCGACAGACCCCTACCGTAGATGTGCACAGTGGCCCAGTACTGACGGCTCTCACCGTACATGGGTCCCTGGTACACAACATACTCAGGAGGCTCTTCTAACGCATAGGCACGGCGGGTGAGGTTTGCGAGCGCGGTCACGAAACCTCCAAGGTTGGTCGCTGTGGTCTCATTCTGAACGATGGGACCAGGCATCGTGGCTTGGTTTGGGGAAAAAGGGTTGTGCGGTGCTGTGTTTGAGGCTAGCGTGCCCTTTTTATAGGGAAAGGGGACGGAGTCTTCCTCCGCAGGCTTGCGATAGAGACTGGCTGGGTGTCGGTCACTGGCGCGTGATCGATGGGCTAGGTTGATAGGTTGGGCACCGTCCGCCGAAAAGGGCGTCGGGTCACTGTGGAGCTATCTTACGCGGGAAGCTTGACCGGGCTTAGGCTAAGGTCTGGTGGTTTGGGTCAACCTAGGTTTATTGACCTGGCTAAGATAGGATTAGCCAATGGTCAGCCTGGCTCTGATACCAAGTCTGTCACGACCGGACTTTTGAGATAATAATTTCCCAGAAAAACGGCCTTGTGCCCACCAGCCCCAGGATTACTGTTAGCTGGTGAGGCACCAACTTGATACAAGAATTCCAAGCGAGGTACAAAAATATGTAGTACAAGACCATTTAGGCCTAGGAGTACAACACTTGGTTGCTAGTGGTTGAGGGCGGAAGCGGTAGGGTACATCTGCGTCTATGGGACTCCATTTCCCACAAGAACAGCTGACCAGGATAACTCCTATCTTCGCGAGGCTGCAAACGTCAACACGTAGGCTCCGAGGTTTGTCACCGCGATGCTTATCTCCAAGCAAGGAATCTGGCCAAGACAATAGCCAGGGACAAGCCAGTGAGTACGTTTGAATGTACTCGCAAACATTAAGAACACGGGTATAATATATCAAAACATGCTCCGGATAATTATGTGACCATACGTCCATCACGAAATATACGAAAAACCAAGATGCACACATGTGGATATAAATAATCCAAAGTAAAGTACTGGGTGCCAAACGAGGGTCTGAATGACTCCTCGAGAGGAAACTGCAAGAATAGTAATACTGGTGCCAAACGAGGGTCTGAATGACTCCTCGAGAGGAAACTGCAAGAATAATAATGCCGCAGTCGGGCGTCCGGGCGACACCACATAAAGGGCTTATAAAAGTTAAATGAAACCACAAGCATGCCGCAGTCGGGCGTCTGAGCGACACCACAGAAAGGGCTTATAAGAGAATAATCACAGTGAATATCCAGGAGGTAGAACCATCCCAGGGATACTTAATAATATACGAAAATAAAAAGGGTTAGTCCATAATAAATAAAGATCATAATCCACATGTGCCACATCATAAACAAAACTAGTTCAGCCGTTTCTCCATCCGAAAACCGATAATATGGTCTAGTCAAACCGTACCTCCATCCGAATACCGTTACTGAGCTCTAGCTAATTCGTTCTCCATCCGAAAACCGTCACTGAGTTCTAGTTAAACTGTTCTCCATCCGAATACCGTTACTAGTTTCAACTCAGACTGTGGTCTTTACTCAAGAACAAGACTATCAGACAGGATATATCCTCTGCAGAGGGAGTACCATTTTCTCACGAGTGACGGGTTTACTTAGTCCATCGGGACTAATTCCGTCTACGGTCTTTTAATTGAAAACACGCCTGACCTGCACACACCGGCTTAACTCACCGGTGTCTGGAATCACCCGCGACACCTGCCAAGCAAAACTCTAAGTGGGGAGGCTACAACCTCGACGTAGCATGGGATCAAATTTCTATTCGCGCGCTCTAAGGGGGTGCCCCCCTCTCGGTCCCAACCGGATACACCCATGCCCCCTGACCAAGTGGCATGCCTACCGGAGGCCTCTGGTATCCTCCACTATGGCCCCTCTGTACGGTGTGTGCTTTGGTAGGGGTTGACAATTTATTGAACCATACCCTGTCCCCTGCAGGGACAAGTGGTGGTACCAACAAATAAGGAAGCTATTGATCAAGACTCGATCTACAACCGACTCAGGTGGTCCAAGTATGCTCCATCAGTATTACCACTAGTGAAATAAATCACCACTCCTCGAGCCTCACAATGCCATACCGGGCATACTCGTCTCGACGAGGGACTAGGGACAAGCTCGTGTCTACCCAAGACCACGACTTTCCCGGCTTCCTACCGGTATGCATGAGAAGTTCACGAGGATGATCCAAATCATTAGTGTATCCATTGCTGACCACAAAGCAACTCCAAAGTGTACTCATGAACGAGATTATTTCGATACATAAAGCCAATCCATACTCCAAGTCAAAAGGGTGTTGTAATCGCATCAAAACACCACAACAAAATATTATGCCAGAGTTCAGAAATGCTTGCCTTCAAGAGTATGCAAGGATGCACTTATTGGAAGCTTTCCTTTTTCTCCAAAATCCTATTTTGCAAAATATACAAATAACAAATATTTCAAACACAGTACCAAAAGTTGTCTCAAATATTTTTGAAATAAATCTTAAAATAAACTAGATGAAATTTGAGAGAGGTAGGAAAAAGAATCAACTCGTTTGGAGTTTTATTTTAAAAGTTATAGCTGGTCAAAGTCTGGTCAAACTCTGTTTTTAAATAAAACTAGAAAAGAAAACGATTCAGAAGAAAATACGCTTTCGCAGTCGAGGAGACGCACTCGGGAGTTTGCGCCTTCACTTAAACAGAGAGAGAACGGCCGCGCGGGTCACTGACAGTGGGTCCAGAGGGCCCACTGGTCAGGTTTGACCGTTCTTCCCTCCTTCTCCTCTCTTCTGCCCGACGGGAGCGGGGCTCCGGCGATCGCCATCGACGAACGGCAGCGCCTCACGGGCATCCAAGGGCGGGGATGGAACGGCTAGACCGAGGCGGTCCTTTGGGTGGTTGCTGGGTCGTCGGAGGTGGAAGGAGTCGCCGGCGGCGAGCTCCGCGGGGGAGAGAGGCTACGGTGGCAAAGTGCTTTTTGTGCTCCGGTGGTCTCCGATCGAAGTTGGGTAGCAGGGCAGCTCCGAAAGGACCAGTGGGAGCTATTGGTGGTGTTGGTTGGGCGAAAGGGTGGCTGGTTGCGACGAATCGCACAGGAGCTTAGCGGCGGCCGAACTGGCCGGAGTTGGAGAGGACGGTCCTCTCCGGTCAATCTACTGCTAGGGGAGCTCTATGGGGAGGGTCTGATGTCGCCTGAGTGCTCGGAGGGGCTCGGGGTCCCCCTTATATAGCGTGACGAGGCTGGCTCCCGCGGTGGCCGAGGATAAGATCGCCGGCGACCACTTTTCTGTAGTTGCAGGGCATCATGGCGGCGACGAAAGCGTGCCGACGAGCGGGAGGATAAGCACGGCCTGTGCTCTGGGGCAGCTGGCGTGGGCTGGCGGTTTGGGCGGCGCCGTCCGCGGTGGAATCCGCTGCCGCGCCGGCGTGCTGCCAAGGCGGCGCTGCAGGGTGCCAGGGATAGCTTGGAGGGTACCGGAGAGAGCGCGAGTGCCTGGCGTGGTGCGGCAGGCGAGCAGGGGCCAGAGATGGGACGCGACGAGGGCGGCAGAGCGGCGTGTCGGCTCAGTGCGCGCGCGTGCAAAACGTGCGCACGACAGGTGTTCGACGCAATGCCAGTGTGCTCTAGAGAGCTTGGCCGAGGCTGGCAAAGAACAGAACAAGGGTAGGGTGGCTAGGAGCTCAGTGGACAAGGTTGTTGGGTCAGTGGAACAAAATCACAGTGCAAACAAAGAACTCATGCCAAAACGGACTGTGCACACCAGGTGTTCGACAGAATGCCAGATGCACCTAGGCAACTCTTGGAGTGGCCAAAATCTCCAAATCAGTGTCTCTTTAGATGCAGGAGATGGTGGTAAGATCACTTTGGCAAAACCAGAAACTTGTTAGTGCAAGTTTTGCAAAACTCCAGTTTTGGACAGAAAGAAAAAGGGTTTAAAACATGCACTTAAAAACCTCTAATGAGTCCACTCTCCTGGACTTAAGGGTTTTGAAGGGAGGGCTACAAGTAGGAAAAAGCTCAGGGTTACTAGAGCAAGAAAGATTATGGTTGCAGTACAAATCACCAATTGTATGCATCCACTGACATCTCCAAACACTTGGAAGAATTTTTAAAGAAATATTTAAATGGGTTGTAGTGCAAAAGTGCCCCCTGGACCAGATTGGAAAAGTTGGTGTAGAGCTCAAAATCTCCAATGGCCAGAAGGTATTTTTGCATAAAAGTGATGTGGAACCATCACATGACATCCCCAAATTTTGGTGGAAATTTTAAATGCATTTGTCAAATGGTTGTAGTGCAAACAGGCTCCAAATGCAAAAGAAATCATTTTAAAAGAATAAAGCTTTGAGGAGACAAGTCTTGAAATTTAAATCCACGGATGAGGAATTGTTTTATAAAAGAGAGTATTCAAGTCCAATAATACTTTTGAAGGTTTTTCCCCACTAGAGGCAAAAATCCAAAATCACAAAAGGTAAAACTTGACAAAAATGGAAAAGTTTTATTTCTTGGCAACATTTTAATAGATAAAACAAGGCCAAAATTTTGGGGTGTCACAACTGCTGGTCTTCGCATATCCGAATGAGATCAGATGCTCCGAGTGGAATGAGTTGGTCGAGTGGAGTGCTATGCTGTGAGTGGTTGTTGTCGTCCGAGTGACTTGGTGGTCATCCGAGTGGATAGTATGTCTGTATGAAATTTATCTGGACCCACATGTTGTGTGGACCCCATGCTTAATGATATTTCGACCCTTCGTGGGCCTACCTATTATGTGTGTCCCCAACAGGTACTCCTGGATCTCCTAGTTTCTTAGGAATTCCACCTTTAAAAGTATAATTGGCAAGCATGGTGGAAATTCCAGCTTCCGGTATCTTTCTTTTATTTGTAATAATATCTTTCATATACTTAGCATAAGGATTCATTTTTAGCATATCAGTCAAACGCATACGCAAAAAGATAGGTCTAATCATTTCAGCAAAGCGCTCAAAATCCTCATCACCCTTTTTCTTGGATGGTTTAGGAGGAAAGGGCATGGGTTTCTGAACCCATGGTTCTCTTTCTTTACCGTGCTTCCTAGCAACAAAGTCTCTCTTATCATAACGTTGATTCTTTGATTGTGGGTTATCAAGATCAGCAGCAGGTTCAATCTCTACATCATTGTTATTGCTAGGTTGAGCATCAACATGAACATCATCATTAACATTCACTACAAAAAAAGACACATCCGTGACATTTTGGGCCGAACGAAATTTTTTTCTGTCATACATATGACACTTCTATGACGATAATTGTGAGAAAACCCGGTATCATCATAGATGTGGTGGGCTCCTACTTCTATGACACAAAATCATGACAGAAAATGGGCTTTTCGTCCTAGGCGGGCCGAAGACGCAGCTGCATGACATTCTTTGGGCTGTCCATGACGGAAAAAAACTGTGGTAGAAGTGAGGGCGAGGAAAATTCCGGGGAGTTCCCGGTTACGGTGGGAGGTCGGGGGCCGAGCGATGTGCGTTTCTCTCGTACACGTACGCGCGTGTGTGCGAGGCGTTGGCTCTAACTGAACCCGAGCGAGGCGTTGGGCTCTAACTGAACCCGAGCGATTGCACTGCAGGCTACGCGTTACTGAACCCGAGCGATCGATCGATGGCTGTTAACTGAACCCGATCGAGCGATTCCTTCGCTACTGCTGCTAATTGAAGCCGATCGATGCTGCCTCT
>NC_057802.1:452848672-452949296 GCF_018294505.1 Triticum aestivum | reverse complement strand
CCTCTGGATGAACAGGACCCCGATCGATCGAGCCGGTTGGGGCTGGATGAACAGGACCCCGTGGAGGGCAGGATGAACAGGACCACCCCGTGGAGGGCAGAATGAACAGTAGACGGTGGAGGGCTGGATGAACAGTAGCCCGTGGAGGGGTGGTTGAACAGGAGCCCGTGGAGAGGGCTGGTTGAACAGTAGCCGGTGGAGTAGCGCGTGGTAGAGGCTGGATGAACAGGAGCCCGTGGATGAACAGTCGCAGGTGGAGGCTGGAGGAGGTCGACGGTGGATGAACAGTAGCCCGTGGAGGCTGGAGGGGGTCGACGGTGGAGATGAACAGTGTCCCGTGGAGTCCCGTTTTACGGTACGCCACACCCCTCCCGATGAACAGGACCCCCGTTTCGACCATAGCGCTCCAACACAAGTCCGTTTCCTCCGTTTTGCGGTACGCCACACCCCTCCCGATCAACAGGACCCCCGTTTCGACCGTAGGAGGTCTGTTTCCTCCGTTTTGCGGTACGCCAGACCCCTCCCGATGAACAGGATCCCGTTTCAAACGTGGCCGGTCGAACGCAAGGCCGTTTCCTCCGTTCTGTGGTACGCCAGGCCTCGTTTCCATCGGCTATTCCGTCCAAGCCCTCCCGATAAACACGATGACGCATTCCGTTCCGACCCAGCCGGTTGGCTCCCACGCGTTCCGTTGCCTCTCGATGAGCACGACGCATTCCGTTGCCTCCCCATGAACACGACGCATTCCGTTGCCTCCCCATGAACACGACGACGACGCTGTTTCTCCGTTCCGACCCAGCCATGTACACGAGCCCTGGCCGTACGTATGCGCGAGTAGGCGTTCGAGACCCCGCCCGTATGTACACATATGTGGCCGTATTTTCTTTCTTGCACCCTGGCCACTGTACGTACGTGTACATGCTACGTGCGCGCCTCTACTACGACATATGCACGCCTCTACATCCACCAGTATATATGTACGTACACGTTCGTGACCAGAATGACAACGCTACGTACCCTTCGACCAGGTGGGTCCCGACTGTCAGGCACTTCCTTGCCTGCAAAGATGTACCTGGTGGGTCCCAGCAGTCAGGGGGCGAATTGTTTTTTTTGCCCGGACGCACTTCCTTGCGTGCGAAGATGTAGCTGGCGGGTCCCAGCAGTCAGGGGCAAACGTTTTTTTCGCGAAATACGGTGGCCCGTCCGGTGGGTCCCAGCTGTCAGGTGGAGGAATAATTATTTTGCACGTAATAAGGAGGCACTTCCTTGATG
This sequence comes from Triticum aestivum, assembly GCF_018294505.1. Taxonomy (NCBI): domain Eukaryota; kingdom Viridiplantae; phylum Streptophyta; class Magnoliopsida; order Poales; family Poaceae; genus Triticum; species Triticum aestivum. Next base: position 452,948,024 of record NC_057802.1, on the reverse strand, counting down.
CGGCCGTGGACCCAGCTGTTAGCCTCTCCATGTACAGTCCACGTCCGATGGAAGCCATTCCTTGACCACGTTGACCACGTCGCGCCGAGAGCACCAGGGCGGTGGACGACGGCGAGGCCTAGGAAGGGGATGACGCGGAGCCGGGGAAGACGCGGCCGTGGATGCCCACGCGTAGAGGAGTACGATGGTTCACTGGTTCGCTGCGGTGTGAGGCTGCCGTCGCCGCAGAATAACAGGGGGTGTGGGTGAGTAGAGGGATGGCCTGGCCAGCAGTGGGAGTAGTAGGGGCGGTGAGGCCTCCGCCGCATCGCAGCCGGCCACGGGAGGCAGGAGCATGAGTCACGACCGGCGCTGGTTTGGGCGGCTGGAGCAAGAAGACTAGAGGTTGAAGAAGCACTACAGCCGTTGGATGGACATCGTACGGTCACTGGAGCTAGAATCGTGCATATTGACTAAGTTGACAAAGCCCTCCGTCCCCGTCAACTTAGTAGGCCCACAAGTCAGCCTGCCACTATACTGGGTCCCAGCTAACAGCGGGAGTATTCATTTTTTTGTGCGTAATAAGGTGGCACTTCCTTGCGTGCGAAGATATAGCTGGTGGGTCCGAGCTGTCAGCGGCGGTAACGTTTTTTTCGTGAAATACAGAGGCCCTTTCGGTGGGTCCCTGATGTCAGGTGGAGGAATCATTATTTTGCGCGTAATAAGGAGGCATTTCCTTTCATGCGGCCGTGGACCCAGCTGTCGGCCTCTCCATGTACAGTCCACTTCAAATGCATGTCGGTCGTTGACCATGTTGACCAGGCCGCACCGAGAGCACCAGGGCGGTGGACGACGGCGAGGCCTAGGAAGGGAACGACACGGAGGCAGGGAAGACTCGGCAGTTGTTTCCCACGCGGAGGGGAGTACGACTGTACGAGGGTTTACTGGTTCGTCTGCCGTCGCCGGAGAATAACAGCAGGTGTGGGTGAGTAGAGGGATGGCTAGGCCAGCGATGGGAGTACGGTCGGGCGGTGAGGCCTGCGCGGCAGCACAGCCGGCCGCGGGGAGGAGGGAGACCGCAGTCCCACCGGCGCTTGTTTGAGCGGCTGGAGCAGGAAGAGCAGAGATTAAAGAAGCACGACGGTCGTTCGATGGACACCCAACAGTCACTGCTTGTGGGTCAACCTTTTTTTTAGGAAAGCCTCAAATCTGTGGAAAACATCATACAACCCATCTGCCATTATTTCTAATAATTTACAGCCCATTTGCTAATTCTTAAATTTTTTTTGGAGCCCATATTCTTTTTGTTAGCATTACAGCCCATATTGTGGCCACGGTTAAAAAATTATACGAAATTTTGCATATTTCGGTGCGGTCCGAACTATTTTTAATCCCGAAATTTTGACTCACATTCAAACTGATTTTAAAAATAAATGTATATTAATATAAAATCCAACAAATTCTCCACGCATAAAAATTAATATCAGAGTAAATGGCCACGGGTAGCCTAACCGACTCCCCCTGGCTCTTTGAAAAATTATCAGGCGGATCGGGCCTTCAAGCATCCAAAGCACAGGGCCGCCTTCCCCTGGTCGGCTATCTCACAGGCCGACTACCGGAAGGCGACCTGCCCTCCAAAACCTTCCCGAAGATAACCATAAGATGGCCGACTCCCAGAAGCCGGCCATAAGTGGGCCGACTCCCAGAAGCCGGCCATAAGTAGACCGACTCCCAGAAGCCGGCCACAAGAAGACTGACTCCCGGAAGCCGGCCAAGACTGCACCCACCAGGGCTGCGCCCACATAACGGTGATGAGACGGGGCATGGCCACAGTACAGCCTGCCACCCCCGAATCCCGGAGCATGCATGGCCACAGTGCGTCGTACGGGTCAGCCATCCCCCGTCCGGTGCGGCACTGTTGCCATGTTGACCGTGACATTACCCACGACAGGCGCCAGTACGGCCCGCGGGCGGCGGGCCCCTTCAGCCAGAGAGACGCTCGAAGGCGGCCCGGCCTCCCCTAGTCGGTCTGGGGCATAGCCGGCTACCTCCCTCCCTCGAAGTATGTGCATCATTAAGGAGACAAGACGAGGTGAGGCTACAGTGAGAGCCCGCCAGGCGGCGGCACTGTAGCCACGCTTACCTCGACAAAGCCCTCGTCATCAGGGGCGAGGCAACAGTAACCGGCCGCCGACAAGGCCCCCAGGCGGTGGGACCGGCCTGTCGACCAAGAGGCCGGCAGCCGGCGGGACCCACCAGACGGCGAGCCCCAACGGCCGGCGGAGAAGCCAGCGAGCATAGACACTGACGGCTGGGACCAGCACCCAGCCGGATTACCATTGTATCCCCGGGGGGTAGGCCTATATAAACCCCCCAGGGCACCCATGCAAAGGGTTGATCTCTGAGATAGTTTTAGACACCACGTAGAGGGAAGAGGAGAGCTAGCCTTGCCTTTCTTCCTCCTCTAGCCAAACAGCTCAAGGAGCACTTGTAGCTACTTGTGTTGATCTACTGATCATGCGGAGACCCCGCAGAGCAGGACTAGGGGTGTTATCTCCACGGAGAGCCCCGAACCTGGGTAAGATTCGCCGGCGTGCATGTCTTCGCCTTATCCCGTTTCCAGGCACCGGCGATGTCTTACTGGCTCCCACAATGATAAGCCACCCGTTGACATATGTCGCACCTACCACCCGACATTTGGCGCCCACCGTGGGGCCAGGTGCACCATCGTCCGGCGACCTGTTCTGGACGGGAACTCTTTTCCTCCCCCGCGAGCGTAGCCAGCCCGCTACACCCGATGGCGCTTGCCCCGACGCGCTGCAAGGCGTCGATGACGCCTGCGCGGCGAGATGCCTCGCCGATCTTCGTGGCGAGGCTCGCATCTCCGACGAGCCTGCGTCCAACGCGGGCACAGACTGCCCCGAGAGCCGCCTCGTCAGCCTCCTCGACCAGCTTCATGTCTCCAGCGAGATTGCTATGGACTTGGAGTCGGTCGGCTCCACCGACCCGATGCTTGTCGACTCTGAGACGGCATCGCTTGACGCCTTCCCCACCAACGTGGTGATCATCGACGACCCTCTCCCTCGTGCCGACAGTGGCAGCAGCGCTGTCACTGAGGTGCTGGTCATCAGCCACGGCGCCGTCTCGGGCGAGAACGCCCACGACGCCCTACAAGCGGCACTACACGACTTGTCCGTCCCCATCCCGGCCGACACCGATGCCGAGACTCTGGAGGCACGCCGCCTCGCCCTCATCGCGGAGGGCCAGAAGATAGCATCCATGAGACGCCTCACTGAGGCTCACCAGCGCGAAGTCGACCGCGTCGCCTTTGGTACGCCACCTCCTGGCGGGCCGAGCCGAGCCGGCCTCGTCAAGAAGCGCGGCGCGGCCGTCGCCAGCATGCTGGGAGCAGACCGCCCAGTCTACGCCATGCCACTCGAGAACCTGCGTGCCGCTCAGGCGGCCGTAGACAAGCTGAACGGGCTGGGGGCTGATGAGATCCCCTACATGACTAGACGCATCCAGCAGCTGATCGACGCGGCCACAGAACGGCATGAAGCCGGCGCTCGCGCTGAAAGTCCTCCCCCACGCCGAGAGCACGGCGCAACATCCCGGACGCCGACTACAAGCTGCGCCCGCGCAAGAAAAGACAAGGAGCCGTCTGCTAGCCGCAGTCGGACTCGGGTCACCATTGAGCGCGACGCAGAAGGCCGCCCCCGAGCGGTGGAACGAGAAGGCAATCCACCTCCCCCCCGCCTCATGGGGAGAGATATCCCACCCCGCCGCCTGTCACGCATCCGACTCTCGGTTGCCGACTAGGCCACCACGAAGGAGTCGGCAAGAATGATGCCTGCCACTGGATCGACCGCCTAGCGCGATCACTGGCGCTAGAAGAAGAAGATGATGTCGGCCCGCCTTGCTTTGGCCCCCGCATCCGCGATGAGCCCTTCCCCAAAGGATTCTCACTCCCAAGAGACACGCCAAAATACAACGGCTCCGTGAAGCCGGAGGACTGGTTGACCGACTACTCCACCGCAGTCAGCATAGCAAACGGCAACAGGTGCGTTGCCGTGAAGTACGTCCCTCTCATGTTTCAAGGCACGACACGCACCTGGCTGAACGGCCTCAAGCCCTACAACGTCAACAGCTGGCTAAACTTCACGGAAGTCTTCGTCCGCAACTTCACCAGCACATACAAGCGGCCTCCCAAGCCCCGCCAGCTCTCCTTGTGCGTCCAAGGGCCTAGCGAATCGACTCGCGACTACCTCACGCATTGGGCCGAGCTCCGCAACTCCTGCGAGGGGGTGCACGAGGTTCAAGCCATAGAGTACTCCGCCGCCGAGTGCCGCGAGGGCACCCTCCTCAAGCACCGACTCCTCTGCGACGAGCCGACTACCCTCGACGAGCTGCTGATCATAGCAGACAAGTACGCCACGGCCGACTCTTCGATGAAGACCGAGCTTCGAGTGGACGCCTCTGGAAAGGTGCTCGCTCCGGCTCCCAAGACGCCGGCTAGTGACTCCAACCGATGCCCCTACCAGAACGACCACAAGCGCAAGGCCCCTATGCCGCCTTCCACCAATCGGCAAGTAGCCACCGTCGAAGACGAACAGCCCGAAGAGCGGCCCGCGCCCAAGAAGAAGGGCGGCAGGCCGGCTTGGCAGCCGGCTTTCTCCTACGAGCAAACTCTTGATGCCCCCTGCAAGTTCCACAGCGGCGCGAAGCCATCCAACCACACGACCCGGAAGTGCCATTGGCTCACGCGGATCTCCAAGGGCGAGGGGCTGCTGCCGCCTCCACCTCCCGGCCCGCCGCCTCCAGCCCCGCAGCCGCCGGCTGTTCGACCAGCAGTCGGAGCAATTCAAGATGAGTTCCCAGATGAGCACTCCGCCTACATCGTCTTCACAAGCCAAATTGAAGACAAGCGCAGTCGGTGCCGACAGCACCAAGAAGTCAACGCGGTCGCCTCCAGCAACCCCGAGTTCATGCATTGGTCTGAGAAGCCTATCAGATGGAGCCGGGCGGATCACCCAGAGGTGATGCCGTCTCCCGGCTCTTATGCATTGGTGTTGGACGCCACCCTCGCGACAGAAAGGCGAGCTGCCCGTTTCTCCCGTGTGCTGATTGATGGTGGAAGCAGCATCAACATACTGTACCGCGACACCATGGAGAAGTTGAACATCAAGATGAAGCAACTCATGCCAAGCCGGACTGTGTTCCATGGCATTGTACCCGGCTTGTCCTGTACCCCAATCGGCAAGATCAATATAGATGTTCTCTTCGGAGACAAGGATCACTTTCGCCGAGAAGCGATCTGGTTTGATGTAGTGGATCTAGAGAGCCTTTACCACGCATTGCTTGGCCGACCTGCCCTGGCCAAGTTCATGGCTGTGCCCCACTACGCCTACCTCAAGATGAAGATGCCGAGTTCACAGGGGATCATCACCATAGCCGGAGATTACAAGAAATCCACCGAGTGTGCTGCAGCTAGCAGCCGGCTGGCCGAGTCCCTCGTGATTGCTGAAGAGAAGAAGATGCTGGACCGAGTTGTGGCCATGGCCGGCAAGCAGCCGGCCCTGTCCCCCAACCCCAAGGAATATGATGCTCAGGGCTCCTTCCAGCCGGCCAAGGAAACAAAGAAGATACCTCTGGACCCGGAGAACTCGGAGAGGTTTGCTGCCATTGGTGCAAACCTGGACAACAAATAGGAAGGCGAGCTCGTCGACTTCCTCCGTGAGAATCAGGACATCTTTGCATGGTCCCCAAAGGACATGTCGGGTGTTCCGAAGGATTTCGCCGAGCACAAGCTACACGTCCGAGCGGACGCAAAACCATTCAAGCAGCCTCTCCGCCGACTGTCGGAGGAGAAGAGAAGGATCGTAGGAGAAGAGATAGCCCGGCTTCTGGCAGCCGACTTCATTATGGAGGTGTTTTTTCCAGAGTGGCTTGCCAACCCGGTCTTGGTGTTGAAGAAGAACAATAAATGGCGTATGTGTATAGATTACACTAGCCTTAACAAAGCCTGCCCCAAAGATCCATTTGCCCTACCACGGATCGATCAAGTGATAGACTCCACAGCCAAATGCGAGCTGTTGAGTTTCTTGGATGCTTACTCAGGCTACCACCAGATCAAGTTGGATCCAGCCGACCGCCTGAAGACCGCCTTCATCACACCATTCGGAGCTTTCTGCCACCTGACTATGACATTCGGCTTGAGAAATGCCTGTGCCACTTTTCAGCGTTGCATGCCGAAATGCCTCCTCAAGCAACTCGGCAGAAATGCCCACGTCTATGTAGACGATATTGTGGTGAAGACGGAGAAGCGCGGCACCCTGCTAGAAGATCTCAGAGAAACATTTGCCAACTTGCGTCGGTTTCAGATCAAGCTCAACCCGGAGAAATGCGTGTTCGGAGTACCAGCCGGCCAGCTTCTAGGCTTTTTGGTCTCCGAATGCGGCATTGAGTGCAACCCAGTGAAGATCAAGGCCATAGAGAGAATGGACATTCCTACCAAGCTGCGAGATGTTCAGAAGTTTACCGGGTGCCTGGCCTCCCTAAACCGCTTTATCAGCCGGCTAGGAGAGAAGGCTCTCCCCCTGTACCGACTCATGAAGAAGTCCACCCACTTTGAGTGGAACGACCAAGCAGACCAAGCTTTCCATGAGTTGAAGATGATGCTGACCACACCACCTGTCCTGGCAGCGCCGACTGAGAAAGAGCCCATGCTCCTTTACATTGCTGCGACTAGCTGAGTGGTCAGTACAGTCATCGTGGTCCAATGCCCAGAAGAAGGCCGAGCTCAGTTAGTACAGAGGCAGGTATATTATTTGAGCGAAGTACTATCCACCTCGAAGCAAAACTACCCGCATTACAAGAAGATGTGCTATGGAGTGTACTTCGCCGCCAAGAAGCTGAAGCCCTACTTTCAAGAGCATCCCATCACGGTCGTATGCACTGCCCCGCTTGCCGAGATCATAGGCAGCCGGGATGCATCCGGCCGGGTGGCTAAGTGGGCCATTGCGCTGGCTCCTTACACGATCTTCTACCAGCCCCGCACCGCCATCAAGTCCCAAGCATTGGCCGACTTCCTTGTCGACTGGGCCGAGACCCAGTACCTACCGCCGGCTCCCGACTCCACTCATTGGCGGATGCACTTTGATGGATCCAAGATGCGCACCGGCTTGGGAGCCGGCATCGTCCTCACCTCTCCCAAGGGCGACAAGCTCAGATACACACTGCAAATCCATTTTGCCGCCTCCAACAATGTGGCCGAGTACGAGGCGCTCATACACGGGCTCCAGCTAGCCAAAGAACTCGGCATACGCCGGATCCTGTGCTATGGCGACTCGGATTTGGTGGTCCAGCAGTCATCCGGTGACTAGGACGCCAAGGACGCGAACATGGCGAGCTATCGATTCCTCGTCCAGCAAATCAGCGGATACTTTGAAGGATGCGGGTTCCTCCACGTGCCACGGGCCGACAACGAGCAAGCAGATGCCCTGGCTCAGATCGGCTCCACCCAACAAGCTATACCAACCGGCGTCTCTCTCCAACGTCTCCTCAAACCGTCTGTCAAGCCGTCTCTAGAATCAGACTCCATCTTCGTACCGCCTGCCCCTGATGCAGTCGGATCCGACTTGGGGAACCCAGCAGGCGGCTCGGGGACTTCGACAGGCGACCCGGGGACTGCCGTAGTCGCACCCGGCTCGGGGACTTCAGAACCCGGCCCGGGGACTGCAGCTGTCGGCCTAGGGACTGCAGCTGTCGGCCCGAGGACTACAACGACACAGCAGGCGGTGGCCGACTCCAACTCTTCACCACCCAATCCACCCACCCGGGTCACAGTAGCCGTACTGACAATAGAAGAAGTCACAGCTCCATCATGGGCCCAGCCCATCCTCAACTTCCTAGTAAACAGAGAGTTGCCGACTGATGAGATCTCGGCAAGACTAGTTCAACGTCGAGCCGGAGCATACGCAATAATAAACAGAGAACTTGTTAAGCGTAGCGTCACTGGAGTCTTCCAGCGCTGCGTCGAGCCAGAGAAGGGCATAGCAATCCTCAAGGATATCCACCAAGGCGAATGCGGCCACCACGCGGCCTCAAGATCACTTGTTGCCAAAGCTTTCCGCCATGGTTTCTTCTGGCCGACTGCCTTGGAAGACGCCAAGGAATTAGTCAAATGCTGCAAAGGGTGCCAAGTCTTCAGCTCCAAGCAACACCTACCGGCTTCTGCACTCAGGACCATCCCCCTCACCTGGCCCTTTGCCGTCTGGGGGCTGGACATGGTGGGCCCATTCAAGACGGCCCGCGGCGGCATGACACATCTGCTTGTCGCCGTGGACAAATTCACCAAGTGGATTGAAGCGAAGCCAATCAAGAAGCTGAACGGGCCGAATGCCGTGACATTCATCGCAGATATCACCACTCGGTATGGTATACCACACAGCATCATCACCGACAACGGCACGAATTTTGCCAAGGGAGCACTGGCACGTTTCTGCGTGACACAGGGCATCCGACTGGACTTAGCGTCCGTTGCCCACCCGCAGTCAAACGGCCAGGTCGAGCGAGCAAACGGCCTCATCCTCTCCGGCATCAAGCCCCGACTGGTCGTACCACTGGAACGTTCAGCCGGCTGCTGGCTCGATGAGCTGCCGGCTGTCCTCTAGAGTCTGCGTACTACCCCTAACAAGTCAACCGGCTTCACTCCTTTCTCCCTTGTATATGGTGCCGAGGCTGTCATCCCAACTGACATTGAGTTCGACTCGCCTCGGGTCACCATGTACACGGAGGCGGAGGCCAAGGAAGCGCGAGAAGACGGTGTCGACCTGCTGGAAGAGAGCCGGCTGTTAGCACTCAACCGGCCCGCCATCTACCAGCAGGGTTTGCACCGTTACCACAACCAGAAGGTCAAGCCAAGATCCTTCCAAGAAGGCGATCTTGTGCTCCGGCTGATCCAGCGAACAGCTGGCCAGCACAAGCTCTCGGCCCCTTGGGAAGGCCCATTCGTCATCAACAAGGCCCTAGGCAACGACTCCTACTACCTGATCAACGCACAGAAGCCGAAGGCACGCAAGAGGGATGATTCCGGCAAGGAGTCGGAACGACCATGGAACGCCAATCTCCTGAGAAGATTTTACAGTTAAAAGCAGTATGTATCACGCCACCTTTTTGTATTAAGTACAAGACAACGCCCCCCCCCCCCGAGGCGCACTCGGGGACTACCCTCTTTTATCTATGAATGACGAGTGTCATACCTATGAATGTACTATTACATTTGATTTTCTATCTGGCACCGGGTTCGACCAGTCGGCCCGGGGACTGGCCGCCTTGAGTTATATTAAAGTTCTACCTGTAGTCAGACAAGTAGTGTGCCGGCACCCGAGCCCTCTCTTATTGAAAGTCGCAGCTCGAAGAACTGACTGTCCGACTGGCAAGAGCGAAAGGCAAGAAAGGATGCCCACATGAAAAACGGCTAAGGACTAACGAACCTATATAACACAAGCCGGCCTCCCACCACACCTACTGGCTGTCAGTACAGCCGGCTGGCCGGCTTCCCATTCACTTCGCTACAATCCAAGAAAGCTAGAGTACTTGCCCTCCCAACCGGCCAAAGCACTTCTCCAGCCACAGACTGCAGAGCAGCTGTCCGGCTGGGAAGGCGGCGATCAAGGGAGGGCGGCAAAGGAAACAGCCAAAGGATGAAAAGCAAGAACAATGGGAAGCCAAAACACATGCATGATTATATTTACACATAAGGCCTTCAACAGGCCGGCAATCAACATAATTTGAATACACCCCCAGTGGGTGGAACTGCGCAAACTAAACAAAATATTGTTCGAAGAGCAATAAACAGGAAAGCAAAGGCGGCGGATCAGACTAAGGGCGTAACAGGCGAGCCGGGCTGGTCGGTGGATACGGCAGTTCCGGCTGGAGGAGTGGCCGGCCGGCGAGTCTCGGCTTGATCATTGCTGGCTGCAGGCGGCGCGCTCGCACACGCCTCGTTGCTGGAGGCACGATCAAGTTGAGGCTGGCCGGTTGCTCCACCGTCTGGCACATCGTCTTCACCATCCTCTCCCTCCTCCTCTTCGCCCTCGTCGCTGGAGTCGATCTCCTTCGCTGAGTCCTCACCATCCGCCGGGTTCAGCCCGAACCACTCCTCCGGCTGAGCAGTGCCGTTATCATCCACCTCAGGAGCAAAGGTGCTGGTGTCGGTGTAGTCGGCGATTGCCGAAGCACGCTGGATGATAGCCGGCCGCACCGCCTCCAACTCCTCGTCAGCCTCCTGCCGCCAGGTGGCCAGCTGGTCCAAGCTCAACTCGGGATACCAGGCTTTGACGAACTCCAGCGCCCCCCTGGCGCCTGACCGAGCTGCAAAAGCCTTCCAGGCCTCGAAGCGGCCAACCGCTACCTCCAGCCAGTCGGCAGTCCAACTGGGGGTACGGGGAACCGCCTCGCCAGGCCAAAGGGCGGCCAGCACTTGCGCCCCAACGCGCTGAAGACGGCGGAGCATGCGGTGAGCCGGCTGGAGGCGGGCTTGGATCGCCAGAAGCTGGTCCTTAAGCGACCGACGAGCATTCGGCACAATCTCCACACCGGCTTGCCTTCGTGCCTCGCGGTGGGCCTCGACGACCTGGTTGGCGGCGGTAGAGTAACCAGGGAAGTACTCTGCACAAGAAAGAAAGAGAAAAAACACAAAGTCAGAGAATGGACTAAATGGCAAGCGGCAAGCAAGAAACGAAGAAGAGGGCGGCCTACCGTCCACCAAGTCTTTGATCTGGCCGTAGCCGCTGATCAGCGACTGCCTTGCCTCAGCCCAGCTCGCCGCCTCGGTCTCGTACTCGGCCTGAAGGGCGGCCTCGCTGTCCTGCACCACGTTCAGGGCCGCCTTGTGGCTCTTCTCCTGGTCGGCCAGCCTCTTGACTAGGCGGTCACGCTCCTGAACCAAGGCGTCAAACTCGGCTTCCTTGGCGTGAAGGGCGGTCTGGGTCCCACCCAGCTGCTCCCTCAGGCTGGCGTTGGCCTCTGCAGATATGGCAAAGAAGAAAAAAGCAATAAGAAAGAAGTCGTCAGGAAAGATTCGAGCCGACTGCTGAGCTGATGGCGGAGGAGTCGGCGAAGGCACAAGCCGACGCGGCGGCCAAGGCCCAGGCAGAGGCTGCAGCCGCAGCGGCAGCGGAGGGGGCCTTGCTTGTCACCCTCCTGCGTGTCGCGGCGCCCGAGATCCCGGAATCCCTGCCGGAGGAATTCGGTGGCGACCTGCTGGGGATGGAGAGGAAGGAGGACGGCGTCGTCATCCGGGTCGGGTCGGATCTCGGGGACTACACCCAGTGGGTGTGCTGACGCGCCCCCACATGAGATAAAAGATGAAGCACTTACTCCGGCTCTCAGTTAGATCAGCAGTCTTCTGGGTCTGCTCCCGAGCCTGGGAGTTGAAGGCAGCCACACGGAGATTGTGGTAGTCCTGCAAGTCGGACAGAGAAGCGGACAAGAGCAAGATAAGCAATCAAAGTCTACTAAGAAGTTCCAAGCCGCCTGCTCAGCAGCCGACTCGGAACTCGGGGACTACACCCAGTGGGTGCGCTGACGCGCCCCCACGGAAGAAAGCAAGATCAAGAAACAGAAAAGCGGGAAGACTCACCCGAATGGCCGCCCGTGTCGCGAGGAACTCATCATTGTACTGCCTCAGCACGGCGGCCTGGGACTGAAGCCGGTTCCGGACTTCTTGCGCCGCCACGTTCACTACGGCCGTCCCGCCACCCGGCGTCCACCCCGAGCTGGCGCTGGCTGTCTCCAGATCCTGGGTCGACGAGCTAGAGCCCGCGGCCTTCTGCGGGTCCGGCGCTGAAGTCGCCTTCCCCGCGCGCTGGCGTGATGGCGATCGGACCACCAGGTCCGTCTTCGCAGCTGGCTCACCTCCAGCCGGCCGCATAGGGCGGCACGTCAAGTTGGCCGCCTCGGTCCACCCCAGTCGGCGATGGCGGTGCCACCTCCCTCTCCCGGACGACGACGCCGTCCTCCTTCCTCTCCATCCCCAGCAGGTCGCCACCGAATTCCTCCGGCGGGGGTTCCGGGATCTCGGGCACCGCGACACGCAGGAGGGTGACAAGCAAGGCCCCTCCGCTGCCGCTGCGGCTGCAGCCTCCGCCTGGACCTTGGCCACCGCGTCGGCTTGTGCCTTCGCCGACTCCTCCGCCATCTCCTGCGCCGCCTTGGCAGCGGCCGCCATCAGCTCCTACGCCTCCCGCTCCTCCCGCGCCTCCCGCGCGTTCCGCTTCGTTGCCGCTTGAAGCTCGGCACGGGGGTCCACGCGGCGGGTGTTTGCGGATCCTCCCGCCGATCCAACTATGGAGGCGGCAGCGACCCGCTCAAGAGAGAGTGGAGCCCTGTTTGATAAGACAAGACAAGGATTCAGAAATTGACAAGAAAAGAAGAAGCAATATGCAAGAAAATCAACACTTATGCCAAAACCGTTTGCGGCTGCTCCACCACCTTGTGGAAGCGGGCTGCCTTCGCCGCCGCCTCGTCCCGCCTGGTCGCCGCCGCCCCGCTCTTGGGCTTCTTCGGCCGACTGCCGAACAAGCTCGACGCGGCCCGGCGCTTCTGCGCCGCCTCGAGCAGGCGGCGCGGCGGATGAACCCGCGCCATGGTCGGACGCCGGCTGGCGGCGCGGGACGATTTCCGCCTCGTCGTCTTCCGGCCAGTCGTCGAAGCTGGCTACAAGCCCGGAGCCGCCTGCTTCGCTGCCTCCTGCCTCGGTGTTATCATCCATGGCGGCCGCCCCCAAGTCGGGGTTCTCCAAGTCATGCTCCGCATGGTCGGGGAGAAATTGGCGATCCGCCCCGCTGTCCCGACCGCAGGTCAAAGGAGAGGGCTCTGCCAAGACGTGCCGACTGGTCAGAGTCGGCCAAGAAAATCTTGGTGACAAAACTAAAGAAGAAAAGCTAAAGAAAGCATACCATAGGCGGGGGATTGGCATGGGAGTACGGCTCCCTGCCAAACTGCCACTCTGCGGAGAGCTTGCAGTTCGCGAGATAGTTCACCATATGAGCCACCTCGTCATGAGGCATCTCCTTGGTGCACATCCGACTCGGATCGAGTTGGCCGCTCATTTGACTGATCAAATGAGGGCAGCCTTGAAGTGGGAGCACCCGGCGCACCACGAAGGCGGCCAGCAGGTCGGACCCAGTCAGGCCCTCCGACTGGATCATTACCCAGAGTCGGGCGACGGCGGCGGCTCCAGCCGGCGACAGCGTCCTGGCCCGATAGGACCACTAGGGCCCGCCTCCCAGCTGGCGGGCCGGCTACATAAGCCGGCAAATTGACGTAGTCGCCTTGCGGGGCGACGTTCTTCACGTAGAAGTACGAATTCTGCCAGAGCTTCACCGACTGGATCAGCGTGATGGCAGGGAAGGGGTTGTCGGCTGCCGGCCTCCGCACCGCGATGAAGGCGCCGCTCTTAGCTGGCACGCCCTGCATGCGGGTGCCAAGCTTGGATTGGAAGAATTCCCCCCAGAGCTCGAGGGTGGGAAGGACGCCGAGGAAGCTCTCGCACAGAGTGACGAAGGCGGACAGCAGCACCACCGTGTTTGGAGTGAGGTGGTGTGGCTGGAGCTGATAGAATTCGAGGAAGGAGCGGAAGAAGGCGCTCGCGGGCAGGCCGAGGCCGCGCAGGAAGTGCGAGCGGAAGAATACCCGCTCGCCTTCCTCCGGCGCCGGTGTGATCTCCTTCTTCGGCGCAAGACGGACCCGCACCTGGTCCTCGCCGGGCATCCGCCGCGTCTTGCGGAGGAAGTTGATGTGGTCCGCGTGGATGTTGGAGCCGTCCCAGTCTCCGCCGTGCTGCATGACGGCAAGAAGCTGGCGAGAAAGGGCGCGGCGACAGTGAAATCACGGCCCCGCGGCGGCGAAGCTGTGGGGTAGTGCGAAGACTAGAGGGACGGTGCGGCGGCGAAGGGCTGCTGCGGCGGAGAAGGAAAGGAAGAAAATGGCGGAGCGAGGGGACCGTGCGAGCGCCTGCCGTTCCCCCTCCTCCCCCTACTTATAGCCTCGTGCGGCGAAGCCGAGGAGGCGAGGCGTGGGGGGAACGTGGGATTAACTGCGCCCACTCCCCCACGTTCCGCGATTACTGTGCCCTAACGACGTGCAGAAACTGCCGCCGGAAGGCGTGCAGCCCGCTTTGGGCCACAGAGAATCCGCGCTTGGGCCTAGGCGTGGGAGTGATGGGCCCCCGGCCTGCGGCGACGTCCTGTCGCGTGCGTGGGCTGACAGGCTTTTTTCAGCCAGAGGTAGCCACGTGGTACGCGGGCGGCGAGCGGCCGGCCCACAACCCGGCGTACGCACCAACCAACTCCCGCCTTCAGACTTCAAAATCTCGCCAAGACGGCGTACCCAACCGAAGCCGGCTGCTAGCTGCTGGCTCTTCAAGACAGGAAGCTGACCGAGCTTCTCGTCCTCTTCTCAGCCTCGAAGCCAACCCAGCTTCGGGGACTACTGTCGGAGTAAATGGCCACGGGTAGCCCAACCGACTCCCCCTGGCTCTTTGAAAAATTATCAAGCCGATCGGGCCTTCAAGCATCCAAAACACAGGGCCGCCTTCCCCTGGTCGGCTATCTCAAAGACCGACTACCGGAAGGCGACCCGCCCTCCAAAACCTTCCCGAAGATAACCATAAGATGGCCGACTCCCAGAAGCCGGCCATAAGTGGGCTGACTCCTAGAAGCCGGCCATAACTAGACCGACTCCCAGAAGCCGACCACAAGAAGACCGACTCCCGGAAGCCGGCCAAGACTGCACCCACCAGGGCTGCACCCACATAACGGTGATGAGACGGGGCATGGCCATAGTACAGCCTGCCACTCCCGAATCCCGGAGCATGCATGGACACAGTGCGTCGTACGGGTCAGCCATCCCCCGTCCGGCGCGACACTGTTGCCATGTTGACCGTGATGTCACCCACGACAGGCGCCAGTGCGGCCCGCGTGCGGCGGGCCCCTTCAGCCAGAGAGACGCTCGAAGGCGGCCCGGCCTCCCCTAGTCGGTCTGGGGCGTAGCCGGCTCCCAATAGCCGGCTACCTCCCTGCCTCGAAGTATGTGCATCATTAAGGAGACAAGACGAGGTGAGGCTACAGTGAGAGCCCGCCAGGCGGCGGCACTATAGCCACGCTTACCTCGACAAAGCCCTCGTCATCAGGGGCGAGGCAACAGTAACCGGCCGCCGACAAGGCCCCCAGGCGGTGGGACCGGCCTGTCGACCAAGAGGCCGGCAGCCGGCGGGACCCACCAGACGGCGAGCCCCAACGGCCGGCGGAGAAGCCAGCGAGCATAGACACTGACGGCTGGGACCAGCACCCAGCCGGATTACCATTATATCCCCGAGGGGTAGGCCTATATAAACCCCCCAGGGCACCCATGCAAAGGGTTGATCTCTGAGATAGTTTTAGACACCACGTAGAGGGAAGAGGAGAGCTAGCCTTGCCTTTCTTCCTCCTCTAGCCAAACAGCTCAAGGAGCACTTGTAGCTACTTGTGTTGATCTACTGATCATGCGGAGACCCCGCAGAGCAGGACTAGGGGTGTTATCTCCACGGAGAGCCCCGAACCTGGGTAAGATTCGCCGGCGTGCATGTCTTCGCCTTATCCCGTTTCCAGGCACCAGCGATGTCTTACTGGCTCCCACAATGATAAGCCACCCGTTGGCATATGTCGCACCTACCACCCGATAGTTAATGTAATTTAAAATCTCGAAATGCAAAAAAGATATTTGAAACTAATTGCCGGTTTGATGTGTTTTAAAAATGTACAGCCCATTTCTCATTACTGATAGGCCATTTTCTCGGCCAGCCGAATGAAGCTCTCCTCGTCTTGAAAGATTTGCAGCCCAACAGGCCTGACAAAGTGACTTACTTGGCAAATCACAAAAAAACTGGGTTGTGGCCGTGGACCTAGCTGTCAGCCTCTCCACGTAAAGTACTCTTCCAATGGAAGTCGGTCGTTGACCACATTGACCACGCCGCGCCGAGAGCACCAAGGCGGTGGACGACAGCGAGGCCTAGGAAGGGGACGACGTGGAGCCGGGGAAGACGTGGCAGTGGATGCCCACGCTGAGAGGAGTATGAGGGTTCACTGGTTCGGCTGCGGCGTGAGACTGCCGTCGCCGCAGAATAACAGGCGGTGTGGGTGAGTAGAGGGATACCCTGGGCCAGCGGTGGGAGTGGTAGGGGGTGGTGAGGCCTCCGCGGCATCACAGCCGGCCATGAGAGGCAGGAGCACGCGGCACGACCGACGCTGCTTTGGGCGGCTGGAGCAAGAAGACTAGAGGTTGAAGAAGCACTATGGCCGTTGGATGGACATCGTACGGTCACTGGAGCTAGAATCGTTCATATTGACTAAGTTGACAAAGCCCTCCGTCCTCGTCAACTTAGTAGGCCCACAAGTCAGCCACCCACTATGGTGGGTCCCAGCTAGCAGGGGGTATTCATTTTTTGGTGCGTAATAAGGAGGCACTTCCTTGTGTGCGAAGATATAGCTGGTGGGTCCGACCTGTCAGCGGGGGGGACGTTTTTTTCGCTAAATACAGAAGCCCTTCCCACGTACAGTGCGTAATAAGGAGGAACATTCCTTGCGTGCGACCATGGACCTCGTGGGTCCCAGCCGTCAGGCTCTCCACGTACAGTCCTCTTCCGATGACTCTCGTATGTTGACCACGCCGCGCCGAGCGCACCGAGGCGGTGGACGACGGCGAGGTCCCAGACTGGAAGGACCCGGAGATGGGGAAGACGAGGCAGTGGAGTCGCAGACAAAGAGGAGTGGGAAACTTGACTGGTTCGGGTGCGGGGTGGGCCTACACTCGGCAGAGAATAACAGGAGGTGCAGAGTGGAGGGATGGCCTGGCCGTCGGCGGGGTAGCGTTTCGCTGAGGAGCGCAAAACAACGTCGCTGGACGCTGAAGGCTGGAGCAAGCGGTTCCGGCAGCGCTGGGGGAAGAAGACGAGAGATTGAAGAAGAATGCCGGCCGTTGGATGTAAATCCAACGCCTTCTTAGGCTTAGACCTACTGGCCCACATGTCTGCCAGTCCATTTGTTTTTTATTCCATTTGGTGGGCTGGGTGAAACAATGATGTAGCATCTATGCAGCCCGTTTAAATCCCATTTGCATTTTCTCGAAATCCGCGGACTTGCTGGGCTGGGTGAAAATATCATGTTGGGCTAGACGGAGAAATGTTATGAAAACATAAACACATGATTGCACGTCAGTAACATCTTTGCAAGCTTATGTACGCAATCACTAGGAGTTAACTTGCCAAGTTATATATAAACAATTATTATTATTATTTTGTAAGAACTTTCAACTTATGAAATAAAATATCATTTTAATTTGATGAGTTAATAGTACGTGGGGTATTATTATTTTTTAGGCTAGACGTGGGACAGTTGAGTTGGTTCTAGGGGAAAGTACTGGGAGAAAACTCGGTTTACATTGAAAAAGAAAGTGGGAGAAAATTCAGAGACCTGCTGGGTCCACCTGAGGAGGGGAATATGTTGGGAGGAAGGAGATTCAAAGCACGGCAGCCGAGTGAACTAGTTTTTTTACGGACAAGTGAACTAGTTTACATACATAAGCAAATAGCCACTAAAAAGCAATCAGGTTAATGGGTTCTTAAAAGAAATATTTTGGACAAAACAGATAATTACGACACATAGGCTAATGCATGAAACACTCAGATGATAAAGGTGCTTATAAACAGATAAAGTACAACATCTAGACCTTCCTGGCACGCTTGATCATGACGCTGCGGCTGTCCGTGTACTCGTCGATTACGGGAAGCAGACACACCCTCATGTCCATGTCGTAGCATGCATATGCGTCCTTGGCCGCGTAGGTTATGTAGGCTAGATTCAGAGGTACCTCCCACGTGTTCAGGTCGTCTTCTTTCATGTTGGCGTATCAGGGGTCGATGATGGTCTCAGCGAGGTCAACCACGGCGTCCTTCTCCTGCCCGTTGCTGATGATCTTGTATTGCTTCTGGATGTCGACAAGCTTGTTGCACCAGATGGTCGAATCGTCGCGTTCTTCCTTCTCTCCACCGTAGTGAAGGTGCAGTCGGCGCTGCCGATGAAACGGGCGAATGCTCCAGAACCTGGTGCAACCATAGGACTGAGGCGAGGCAGAGCTTCACCGAGTCCGTATTGTTGGTGTACATCACATTCAACTTGGTGCAGCCATAGGACTGAACGGCGAACTCAAAGGGGAACTCCTTGCTGAAGTCCATATCCAGCAGGCTCACCCCTCGGATCGCCATTGGAGTCTCTTCGCGTGAACGAGTGTGTAGGCGGCGGCAGTTTGTTTTTCAGCTCTTGGGGAACTGGATTCAACAGTAAGCTGAGTGTGTACAGGCGACAACAGTTACTACCCCTCCCTCGTCTGCTGCACGCCCGGCAGAAGATGCACCCTCGGCCACACGTCGGTTCACGAGCGGGTCTGTATTGGTACTGTAATAACAGGAGTTAGTGGTCACTTTACTTAAATTTAATTAGCTTTAATAGAAATTTATACTTAAAACAAGCAATGCATTTGCTCGTTCTATCAGTGCCACAGGATCAACATGCACAACAATTAGAATTATTATTCTCAGGACGCTCACGATCAGCACATTTGTCGCACTTTCACAAAGATAATACTACCAAGTTTGAACTGTTTGTTATGGTTGTTGTCCTCTGCATCATCATGCCGTGTTTCCCAGCTTGCAAGATTCACAACCAACAAATAAGATCCAAATAATAAGTACAACAAAGATGCCTACACATCTCATTGATTCCCAGCTTGCAAGATTCAGAACCAACAAATAAGATCCAAATAATAAGTACAACAAAGATGCCTACACATCTCATTGATTCCCAGCTTGCAAGATTCAGAACCAACAAATAAGATTCAAATAATAAGTACAACAAAGATGCCTACACATCTCACTGATTCCCAGCTTGCAAGATTCAGAACCAACCCATTAGAGCCTTTTGATAAAGTGAATATCGGGATTAAATCCATCTTGGCTAGCCATGTCATACAATCGAAGAACTTGGCGAATGCTCTTGATCGTGACAACATCTGTAGTTGTGTATTCCTGTTTGCACAGCGCAGATAATAAAGAGCATGATGACTATAATAGTGGCACTAGTGAAAGTCAACCTGCAGCTCCACCCGATGATTCAATGCATGCCACTTTTTCTGCAGTTCGCCTGAAATGAAGCAAAGATTGCATCATTCAACTACGGCTCATCTTGCAAAGGCTAATAAAATGTTGCACGAGATTACCAGCAGAATTTGACGAAGATTTTGGAAACTCCAATCACCATTTTGTGCAGTTCCACCAAAATTGAGAGATGTTGCCCATGTAACATTTTAGTTGAACTGCACAAGACACTCATTCCAAAAAAGTGTTTTGTGCAGTTCACCAAAAGGTCACAATAGCAACAAGGTGAAATGGATATCCCTATCTGCACAAAAAGAGAGAAAGTAAACAGTTGCTGGTCAATAAGAATATACGAAACATATACAAAATGAAAAGAAGCATCTTAATTATGTTCATGGCAATCACGCAAGGAAAGTAGAAATTTTAAAACGTCAGCAATGCTTCATGTTACCAGAAGCATTACGATCAACAATGAGATTCCTCAAATATGGGATTACTTTAATGGTGGCATTGCTTGTTTACCAGACACAGTAAATCAACAGCAGCTAAAGAGTTGGTTTAAGGGCATGGGACCGTGAGGACACCAGGACACTCAACAGCGTAAAGGAGCAACTTACTTATCATACTGGGGAAAACAGCAGGAGTGCCATTTGTAACATAGTTTAATTGCATCTTATCACTGGAGGCATTAGATTAACAATAACACTGGTAGACATGTCCCTAAGGTAACAGTGTGATCGCTTCATTTTACATGCGCCCTTACATTAACAACAGCAAAAGGTTGGTATAAGGACATGCGACAGTGGACGCATCGGCACAATGTACCTACAAGGAGGCATAAAGTGGTGATGCCGAGTTTGTTCATGCTATGTGAGGGCAACAAACCTAATCCTGGAGGCCTTATACTATGTGAGGGCAGCAAATCTAATCCTGGAGACCTTTTACTATGTGAGGGCGGCAAATCTAATCCTGGAGACCTTTTACTATGTGAGGGCAGCAAATCTAATCCTGGAGACCTTTTACTATGAGAGGGCAGCAAATCTAATCCTGAGACCTTTTACTATGTGAGGGCAACAAATCTAATCCTGAGACCTTTTACTATGTGAGGGCAGCAAATCTAATCCTAGAGACCTTTTACTATGTGATGGCAGCAAATCTAATCCTGCACATACTCTGTTGACTTGTCCACCAGCCGCCACTTTCTATCCTTTTTTCAACCAATAATAGATTTGTTCCTTATCCAGTTTGTACTGCGTTTTCCCATTATTTCCCTTTTCAACCAAGAGACCGGTTGGGTATCCGGTCTCTACTCCTTTCACCATATTATTTCCTCTTTGAATCAAGTCCTAGATTCATGCTACAACTTTCCCCCCTTTCTTCGTTGTTTGAACAAAGCCCTAGATTCGAATGCATGAAGTAGCTTTACCTCTAATAATACTAAAAATTTAGGTTGCTTCGGAAGAGCTGATCGGAGTAGAAAAAGATGCACATGCAGACACGTGGGGAGCTGGGGCAGTAGAGCAAGGCCGCTTTCGAAGAACTTATACCTGAGAGTCGCCGGGATGTCGGCGGCGGCAGGTCGGATCTGCGGACAATACGGCAGGGAGGAAGAAGGGTCGGAGGACCTCCCGAGCCGGCGCTGTGTCGGAGAGAACGGCACGGGCAGAGGATCGGGCCCCTCCGGCAGCTGTGGTTTTCCTCCCTCGGTGGCGATGACCGCGTGAACAATGCACCTTTTAGTCCTCTACACACACCGGCCGAAGGGATCCGGCCGGATCTGTGACCAGCGGTGAGCAGAGAGAAAATGTCGCTACCGCTGTCTTGTTTATATCTGGAGAGGATGAGAGAATGAAGAGAGCAACCCTAGTAAAGCAAGCGCTCAGGCCCCTGCATCCATATATAGTGGAGTGATTATCTTTTTTCTCTCCACAACAAGCGTTTCAATTTGTGTACGTGGCATTAAAGAAAAGAAACTCTCTATTTAAGGTGACTACTGTATGACTCCTACTTACTACTAGTAGTACTACAGTATTGTTCACTTGTGCTCCCCACCCCTCCATTCATTGAACAACCCCACGGGTGAATAAACATACAGTAAGTACTGTATTTATATAGAACGAACAAGCTCGAACTATTTTCGCATAGTTAAAAGTTGTGGGCGGGGCTTTTCCTGGGCAGTACGCGCGGCAGTTTTCGGGTAGGCGGTTTGATAGAGAGGCGAGGAGGGTGAGCGAGTGGGGCTGTGCGATTTGACGGCGCGTTACTGCTGGAAAGACTTGTGATATGACCACTCACTATAGTCATGAATTACTGGCGCTCCGACCAGGGTGATGCCCCCCTTCCGTTCCGCGCTCTAATCTGGTGCATGACACGTCGACCCGGATGCTGGCTCTCCCACATGTCGGAGTAGTAAGAAGGAGCAAAAAATGATGCGGTATATACTAGTACTATACTAGAGTACTACTCAGGTCGGAGGAGTGCGAACCACGGCAGCCCAGTGAACCAGCAGTGTGAACGACGGTAGCCCAGTGAACCAGCAGTAGAAAACAATGTGGTGATATGGCCATAAAAAACAATGTGCTACGGTCCACACTGTAGCATGTACAGTAATACTCCTCTTTGTTTGGATCCCTGAGTTAGAGCTAGTTCGGGATGAAATAGCCTCAAATTATCGAAACAAGAGGGGTTAGTTTGAGCTAGTTTGCTCTAACCCGGCTAAAAAAACTAGCCCGGTGGAGAGGTTCTAATTGGGTTACTTATCCTCAGGCCCACTAAAAGAGAACTAAAAAAATCTCCCTGCCCGCACTAGATCGCTCCCCCCTCTCGCACGACTCCTCTCTGTTCCCCATAGGGCCGCTCGCCCTATCTCTCCTCCGGCCGCCCTCTCCTTCCGGCCTCCGCCGCCCTACTCCGGCCGCCCTCTCCCTCTGGCCTTCGAAGGTCGCCCCGCTCCCCCTTCACCAGTCGTTTTTCTCCCTCTATTGTGCGCGGCGGCGGCGCATCTAACAGGGAGGTCGCGAGAGGGGTGAGTTTGTTCGTTCCTTCTCTGTCTCACGGCCATATCATTGATCTTGCTTGCTTTAGCGCTAATTCTGATTTGGAAAAGTAGATCCTGATCAAACTTGGTATAGATTTATGGTGCACGCATGGAATCGTTTGATGCTGCTTGAGGAGGTAATAAATCTTTCTAGAGGCCCAAAGATTCAGGTCACCTATCTAGGTATTTCAATTTCAGGCTTGCATTATTTCTAGAGGCCCAAAGATTCAGTTCACCTTTCTAGGTATTTCAATTTCAGACTTGCATTATTTCTAGAGGCCCAAAGATTCATTTCACCTTTCTAGGTATTTCAGTTTCAGGCTTGCATTATTTCTAGAGGCCCGAAGATTCAGTTCACCTTTCTAGGTATTTCACTTTCACGCTTGCATTATTTCTAGAGGCCCAAAGATTCAGTTCACCTTTCTAGGTATTTCAGTTTCAGGCTTGCATTATTTCTAGAGGCCCAAAGATTCAGTTCACCTTTCTAGGTATTTTAGTTACAGGCTTGCATTATTTCTAGAGGCCCAAAGATTAAGTTCCCAGTCGGCGGCAAGCGGCCCTGCTACCCATGCCGGTGTCGACCTTAACTCGCAAGGGCTGGCGTCGGAGGGGTTCCCGGGGCTTGGGCTCTACAGAGCCTTCCTCCAGAGCGATGATGGCGAGCTCCTCCCTCGGTGCGTGAGGGGCTCCGGGCTCCCTCCCTATCATGAATGACTTCCGTGATGAGTTAGCTCATTCTTTGTTTCATGAAGTGTTTTTTTATTTTGTGAAGCTTGATTGACGACTTGTATGTTTAAGTGGGATATCTCATTTGTATGGACAAAGTAAAAATTATCATGTTTTGCATGCTTGATTTGTATAGATGGTTCGTTTATGTCAATTGTGAGCGGGAGGAGGCCACAGAAGAGCCGGCCACACCAAGAGGGTGCTTGGATCCAAGGGACTTATTTTAGTCTGACTAAAAATAGTCTCTTTAAGTGGCTAAAGTTCCAAGCACCCCTGACTAAAGAGGGGCTAAAACTAGTCTTGAGACTAAAAAAATTTAGTCAGGGGTACCCCTACTATAATGTGGATTAGTCCTCTCTCTCCTCATTTAATGCCTCTCCTTTAACACAGGCGAGTTCTGGATTGGAGGGTTTGGAGGATAATAAATGCTCATTAACTTGATTTTAGTCTCTTTAGTATTTGGATCCAAGCATGGGTGAGGCTAGCAAGTTTTAGTCCCACTACTGTTAGTCATGGAACTAAAACGTATCCAAGCACCCTCCAAATCCGGCAGGAAATAGGGTCCAAAGTAGTCAAATGATTGAGATAGAGCATTTATTGTCAATCTAACCCTGCCATTCATACACCTCTTTCATTTAGAGTTAGTTCAGGGTTAGAATCTAACTCTAACCTCTAACTGAGTTAGAGTTCTCCTCGTCTCAGTTCATCGCCATCATACTTTCCCCATTCCTGTGTTTTCAGTATCCTGCGAATCAAAGAGGCCCTTTTTTTGCGGGAAAACTCAAAGAGGCCCTTAGACTGGTTTCGGTCCGGTCATTTTTTATAAACGTGTTATGTCCACAATTTAATGAACGTGCTCCGGTTTCCACGAAAATAATCCAGTTTCATGTAGTAATTCATTCATTTATTTATTCTTCTGCGGGGGGTTTGCATGTAATTCGTGAGATCTGAAATGTAAGGTACCCCGGCATATGCTCCGAGTCGTGCATGCACTACGACCCAGATGCTCTATGTCCCACATGTCGGCGAATGGGAGCACGTGGAAATAGCCTAGGAGTACATATAGGAGGATAAATGCGTGAAATAATATGTACTGTGAAGCATAGCCGCTGTTCGAAAAGGAGACCTAAAGTGATGACAGCTATAGGTCGCACGCACCCAACTAGTGGTACTAGACATACGACTAATTTTTCCCTAAAAAAAAGAGCCACGAGTGCTCAGTACTCCTATTCTATAAACACGAGTCCCATCTGACAACAGCGTCCGTGCTACAGCTAGCTCTCCTCCCTCGTTTCTCTCTTCTAATTCTAAACTTGGCCGACGCCCGGTGGGCGGGGTGGGTTTGCTCAACTGCGGCCCCACCTCACAGTGAAAACGTTACGACTGGAATAAAAATGCCATATACTCCCTCCGTTCATAAATATAAGCCTTTTTAGATACTATTTCAAATGGAATACAACATACAGATGTATGTAGACATAGTTGTTTAGTCACTTGCTGGAATCTTTAGAAAGACTTATATTAGGGAACGGAGGGAGTACTACACTAATAAAACATTAAGGCCACGAGGCGATGCAGTGCTAGTTACAGGAGGCAAGAAGAGACGCATCCATCGACGAGGTCCACCTCCTCGACTCAGGGCGCCCGCCCACCGAACGGCGCCTAAGTAGCAGCGGCTTTCGTGGCCAGGTCGACGTGCTTCTGAACAATGGCGTCCAAAGATTCCAACCGCTGGAAGAAGGCCAACGTCTTTCTGTCCTCGCTTGCCTTGTAGTGGCCTATGTAGACGATTTCCTTGTAGACGTGGATGTGCAGGTCGACGGTTTCTTGCATGGCGAGGCGATGCGCGGCAAGCGCGGCCTCGAGGTGCACATTCTTTGTCGCGACCTCCGGCACCTGCAGGGCCACCAGGGCTTGAAAGAGTTCGTCACCATGGAGGCCGATGAGGGTGGCAGGCAATGAGGAGCCTGGGCGCGCGGGCTGGAGCAGTACGGCAAGGTCGTCCGCGCGCTTCTTGACGGCGGTGAACTTGCGGATGGAGTTGACCATCATGTCATCCATGCGAGAGGCAAAGCCGGCATCGGCGAGGGCTACGATGCCTGCGTTCGCCAGCACCGTCTGGAAACGCTGCATGGTGCGGGGCCGCAGGCCGACGCCTTGGATGATTTGGCACAGCCGACTGCCGCTCGCGTCCATCGCCTCCATAGGTGCTTGTGGCTTCTGGTCACTTGGTCTTGGATTGGATTGAGCAGTGTTGCGCAGAGACTTGGGAGTAGATGGATTGGAGTGGTGGGGCGCCTTTATTATATGAGAGTCCAAACTGTGTTGCATTCAAATCGTGCTGGCTCTATTCTGCTTCTCCAATTAATTCCCTCTGCATGTAATTGAGGATGCATCATTGACCATTCAACGTCTCGGGAACCGCTACCCTCTCCCTCCTTGGCATTCAAGCACCTATGGACCCGTCGACGACGAGGTGCCTATGGTGACTTCATAAATTTCAAGATGATAGTGCCGTGCATGTGTGCGCTCTTAGGGTGAGTGTATGCGCATGTATATGAGCGCTTGCGTCTGTACTATGTAAAAAAACGTAAATGAGTGTCAAAAAGGGACTAGTCAGTATACTCAATATTGTGCACCTCGGAGAGGAAAACGATAGAACTAGTACGTATTTATTTATGGTGCAGATTCACTCATTTTGCTCCATATGTACTCCGTCTCGGTGTAGTCTAGTCACTTGTTGAAATCTCTAGAAGGGCAAATACTCCTGTATGGTTTACAGGGCTATACTAGCAAGTAGTTGTACGTACTAGTACAATAGTGGGCTCACATAGCAATTTTGTCTCATGCAAGAGCCTGGCTATATGCGTGCTCCAATGTTCGCAACTGCAACGTTCGGTTTGCGCTTGGCTCTTCGCCTCTTCGAGAAGACGAACAATGATGTTACTACTACTGCTTCTACAGTGTCGGATCCACTGCTGCATGTTCGTCCACCGCAAGCGGGACGGATAGCTTGTTGTAGAAGTACTACTAAGCAAAAGCCTGTCCTCGTTTGCGAGCAACCGCGCGCGTGGGTGAGGGAGAAGGCGTGTCGTAAAATCAAGCTTCTCCTCGTTGTACGAGTTGACGCGACACATCATAGCACTGGCCCCACATGCTTGGCTCTAAACTTGGCTGAAAGACCCGCAGTGTACAATATATTTGCTGCAACCTCTAACAATTACCCACCAGAAATTAAAATATATGTGGCCGTATGCATCGTTCTGATGCAGAGGCCGGGGAGTCCCCCCTTTTCGAAAAAAACAAATTAAAATATATATTCCTGTCTTGACCAGATGAGCGTGCAAACTACAATCACCAGTGTGTCAGGTAGGGCCAGAAGACTATTTTAATTTTTTTAAAACTTCAAGACGACCACATAGCATGGAGCCGACCCCAACGATTTTAAGTTTACAGGCACGGTACACGCTATCCTAGACTACTCTACACATGAAACTACCACACGAGCGTCCGGGCTGCGCTTGGCTCTTCGCCTCTTCGGGAAGTCGAACAATGATGGAGTACTACTGCACTGGAGGAGTACTACAATATGCTTCTGGCCATCTACACCGATTGAACTGCTGCATGTCCACCGCGTGCGGGAGGGAGAGCGTGTAGCGAAAGCTTCTCCTAGTCTTGCCAGCCACCACGCTCATGGGTGAGGGAGGAACGCTCCTGCCTTTGCGTGTATGACAGGTGGGCCCGACAGGTGTGTGGCCAACCTGTCATACAGCCAAAGGCAGGTGCAGTTAAGTCCGCGAGGGAGAGGATAATCAAACTTCTCGTTGATGTACAAGTTGACGCGACACATCAAAGCACTGCACTCGATATATTTCAATAATTTGCGTTTACCAATGCATTAATTACAACGCATGCATGCATGCCGTGACTCTCCTTTTGATACTTGCATCTGTTGATTTAATGCACCTTGAAGTAGTATAAAATATGTGACAGTAAAGCTTTGTAATACCCCGGCCCAAGTCGAGAGATGGTTGTGCACGAGGAGGGCGAGATCATGCAGACCGAACAGGACCCGACGATGGAGCTCTCTAAGGTCTCGATGGACCTCACCGTGCTCCACTGCCCCTTGTGCCTCCGCCCCTTGAATTGTGGTTTCTCAACGAGTTGTGCTGAACTTCTTGTGAATTGTGGTGGTTTTCAGTAATGAAAATCGGAAGGGGCAAGCCCTTCTTTGATAAAAAAATTAATCGTCCTTATATATTCATCAGTCTTGCTATAAATCGCAGTAGATGCTATATAGGTCCATCGGATCTTACATCAAGATCCGTGCTTTCAGATTTTCTTTTTTCTCTCTTAAATCTCAGTCGAGTGAGACATAGCGACGCCATTAAATAGAGGCTCGGGCGCCATTAATGGACACCTTGGGAGAGAGGTGGACGGCAGATGGAGGTCAAAGGGCTCTCCTCCCGATAAGCACGCGCAGGGGTCTGATCGCACGCCTCTCGTACTCAAATAGCTACCCTGCATGGCGCCTCCTAGCTATAAAAAATGGGGACGCGTGGCGGCACGTAAATGGTACTAGTAAGTAGAACGCCCATGGTTTCAATAATACTTGTGTTTCCGATTGTAACGTGACAGCACTTGTTCCAAAATGACTTTGTTGATTGTTAATGTGTGCGCCTTCGCAAATCGGACTGCAAATTTACCACAGCATGTTGGTGCCATGTCATGGCTCCAAGCCAAGTTTCATTATTTTCATGCGTGTTTTGGATTTACAGGAATTAAAAAATTAAGTTTCTCAATATTTCCAACCCAGCCACGACGCCCAGAATTTTGAATTTCATTCCCATTTCTTGCATGGAACCTAGAAATTTACCCGAGGACACACATGTGATTTTTCAACCAACTTTGGTGCACTGGAACATGTGCTTGTATTTCAAATTTGAATTATGCACACAAAGGTGACACGTTCCCTCCCAGAACCATGAGCCTTCTTGAGAGAAGCTCCGATTTGCAAGAAGCTTATACCAAAATTTGTTCCTATTCGGCCAATTTTTTTTACCACGGCATGGTACTACCATGACATGAGACCATGCCAAGTTTCATGATTTTAAAACCAAGTTTCGCAATGTTCTCAACCAAGCCATGATGCCCAGATGTTTGAATTTTATTCTCATTTTTTGCATGGGACCTACTCCCTCCTTCCATCTATATAGGGCCTAATGTGTTTTTCAAGATAGCCTTTGACTATTGACAAGATTAATAGCACATGAGATGTATACTATGAAAATTATATTATTGGAAGCTCCTTTGACATACAAATTTGAAGGTATGCTTTGTGTAAGTTGCATGTCATATATTATTACTCTAATGTTTCGTCAAAGTTAGCCTCGAAAAACGCATTAGGACCTATATAGATGGAAGGAGGGAGTAGAAATTCACCCGAGGACACAAATGTGATTTTTCAACCAACTTTGGTGCACGGGTGTCGGGTGGTAGGTGCGACATATGCCAACGGGTGGCTTATCATTGTGGGAGCCAGTAAGACGTAGCCGGTGCCTGGAAACGGGATGAGGCGAAGACATGCACGCCGGCGAATCTTACCCAGGTTCGGGGCTCTCCGTGGAGATAACACCCCTAGTCCTGCTCTGCGGGGTCTCCGCATGATCACTAGATCAAGACAAGTAGCTACAAGTGCTCCTTGAGCTGTCGGGTTAGAGGGAGAAGAAGGGCAAGGCTAGCTCTCCTTTTCCCTCTATGTGGTGTGTGTAATTCTATGAGACCAACCCTTTGCATGGGTGTCCCGGGGGGTTTATATAGGCCTACCCCCCAGGGGTACAATGGTAATCCGGCTGGGCGCGGGTCCCAGCCATCAGTGTTTATGCTCGCCGGCTTCTCCGCCGGTCATTGGGGCCTGCCGACTGGTGGGTCCCGCCGGCTGCCGGCTTCTTGGCCGGCACGCCGGCCCCACCGCATGGGGGCTTTGTCGGCGGCTTGTTACTATTGCCTCGCCTCTGGTGACGAGGGCTTTGTCGAGGTAAGCATGGCTACAGTGTCGCCGCCTTGCGAGCTCTCACTGTAGCCTTACCTCGTCTTGTCTCCTTAATAGGGCGCATGCTTCGAGGGAGGGAGGTAGCCGGCTGTTGGGAGCCGGCCACATCCCTGGACGACTAGAGGAGGCCGGGCCGTCTCCAGATGTCTCCCTGGCAAAGGGGCCCGCCGCCCGCGGGCCGTTCTGGCACCTGTCGTGGGCGACGTCGAGGTCAACATGGCGACAGTGCCGCGCCGGACGGGGGATGGCTGGCCCGTACGGCGCCCTGTGGCCATGCCTGTTCCAGGATTCGGGGGTAGTGGGCTGTACTGCGGCCACGCCCCATCCCATCCCCGTTATGTGGGTACAGTCTTAGTGGGTGTAATCTTGGCCGGCTTCTGGGAGTCGGCTTTCTTCATGGCCGGCTTCTGGGAGTCGGTCCTCTTGGGCCGGCTTCCTGGAGTCGGCTATCTCGTATCTTTCTTGGGGGAGGTTTTCTGAGACTGGGTCGCCTTCTGGGAGTCGGCCCCGGGGATAGCCGGCCGGGGGAAGGCGGCCCTATGCTTTGTATGCTTGAAGGCTCGAATGGCCTTATAATTTTTCGAAGAGCCAGGGGAGTCGGTTAGGCTACCCGTGGCCATTTACTCCGACAGTAGTCCCCGAAGCTGATTGGGCTTCGAGGTTGAGTGGAGGTCGAGAAGCTCAGGAAGCTTCTTATCTTGACGAGCCAGCAGCTGGGAGCTGGCTCCGATTGGGCGTGCCGTCTTGGCAAAAAATTTAAAGTCGGAAGGCGGGAGTCTGTTGGCGCGTGCGCCGGGCTGCGGGCCGGCCGCTCACCGCCTGCGAACCACGTGGCATCCCCTAGCTGAAGAGAGCCTGCCAACCCACGCGCATGACAAGACGCCGCCGCAGGCCAAGGGCCCACCACTCCTACGCCTAGGCCCAGGCGCGGATTCTTTGTGGCCCAAAGCCGTCTGCACGTCTTCCGGCGGCGGTTTCCGCACGTCTTTAGGGCGCAGTAATCGCGGGACGTGGGGGAGTGGGTGCAGTTAATCCCACGTCCCACCCCACGCCTCACCTCCTCGGCTTCGCCGCACGAGGCTATAAGTAGGGGGAGGAGGGGAAGCGGCAGCCGCTCGCACGCTCCTCTCCTCTCCGCCATCTTCTTCCTCCTGCTTTCCCTCACAGCAGTGCCTCGCCGCCGCGCCGTCCCACCATTCTTTTCCCCGCCACTGCGCTCATTCTTGCCGGCCTCACGCCGCCATGCAGTACGGCGGGGACTGGGACGGCTCCAACGTCCATATAGACCACGTCGAGTTCCTCCGCAAGACGCGGCGGCTACCCGGCGCGGATAAGGTGCGGGTCCGTCTCGCGCTTGAGAAGGAGATCATGCCGGAGCCGGAGGAAGGCGAGCGGGTGGTCTTCCGCTCGCATTTCCTGCGCGGCATCGGCTTGCCAGCGAGTGCTTTTTTCCGTTCCTTCCTCAAATTCTATCAACTCCAGCCGCACCACCTCACCCCGAACAGGGTGGTGCTGTTGTCCGCCTTCGTCACCTTGTGCGAAGGCTATCTTGGCGTTCTCCCCACCCTCGAGCTCTGGGGGGAGTTCTTCCAGTCCAAGCTGGGCACGCGTATGCAGGGCGTGCCGGCCCAGAGTGGCGCCTTCATCGCGATGCGGAGGGTGGCAGCCGACAACCCCTTCCCCGTCATCACGCTAATCCAGTCGGTGAAGCTCTGGCAGAAGTCATACTTCTACATGAAGAACGTCGCCCCGCAAGGCGACTACGTCAATTTGCCGGCTTATGTAGCCGGCCCGCCGACGGGTAGGCGGCCCCAGTGGTCCTATCGGGCCGTGACGCTGGCTGGAGCCGCGGCCGTCGCCCGACTCCGGGTGATGATCCAGTCGGAGGGCCTGACTGGGTCCGACTTGCTGGCCGCCTTCGTCGCGCGCCGGGTGCTTCCGCTTCAGAGCCGCCCTCACCTAATCTGTCAGATGAGCGGCCAGCTCGATCTGAGTCGGATGTGCACCAAGGACATGCCGCATGACGAGGTGGCGCATATGATGAATTACCTTGCGAACTGCAAGCTCTCCGCAGAATGGTAGTTTGGCAAGGAGCCATATTCCCGGGCACATCCGCCGCCCACGGTATGTTCTCTTTTTCCCTTTCTTCTCTTAGTTTTGTCGCCGAGTTCCTTTTGGCCGACTCTGACCAGTCGGCACGTCTTGGCAGAGCCTCTCCTTCGGCCTGCAGGCGGGTCGGAGGCAGAGCGCCGATTCCTTCCCGACCGGACGGAGCATGACCTGGAGGACCCCGACTTGGGGGCGGCCACCATGGATGACAACACCGAGGCGGGTGGCGGCCAAGCCGGCGGCGAGGCAGGCGGCTCCGGGCTTGGAGTCAGCTTCGACGACTGGCCGGATGACGACGACGCGGAAGTCGTCCCACGCCGCCAGCCGGCGTCTGGCCACGGCACGGGTTCCTCCGCCGCGCCGCCTGCTCGGGGCGGTGGGCAGAAGCGTCGTGCCGTGTCGGGCTTGTTCGGCGGTCGGCCGAAGAAGCCCAAGGGCGGAGCAGCGGCGACCAGGCGGGATGAGGCGGCCGCGAAGGCGGCCCGCTTCCGCAAGGCGGTGAAGCAGCCGCAGTCGGTGTCGTCGTAAGTGTATACTCCTTCGTGTATCCTTTCTTCTTTTCTCTGGTAGTTCCTGAATCCTTGTCCTTTCTCGAAAAATCAGGGCTCCACTGTCGCTCGAGCGGGATGCTGCCGCCTCCATCGTTGGATCGCTGGGAGGATCCGGGAGCACCACTCGCCGCGTGGACCCCTGTGCCGAGCTTCAGGCGGCGACGGAGCGAAACGCGCGGGAGGCGCGGGAGGAGCGGGAGGCGGAGGAGTTGAGGGCGGCCGCCGCCAAGGCAGCGCAGGAGGAGGAGGCGGTGAAGGCGCGCGCCGATGCAGCGGCCAAGGCCCAAGCGGAGGCTGCAGCCGCGGCGATGGCGGAGGGGGCCTTGCTTGTCACCCCTCTGTGCGTCGCGACGCCTGAGGCCCTAGAGCCCCCACCAGAAGAAGCCGGCGGTGACCAGCCGGGATTGGAGAGGGAGGACGACATCGTCGTCCCGGAGAGGGGGGCAGCACCGGCCCCGCCGACTGGGGCGACCCAAGGCGGCCGGCCTAACTTGCCGCCTACGCAATCGGCCGGGGGCGAGCCGGCCGCGAGGACTGATCTGGGGGTCCAGACGCCGTCGCGCCAGCGCACGGGGAAGGCTGCGCAGAAGGCCGCGGGCTCCAGCTCGTCGGCCCAGGACATGGAGGCGGCCAGCGCCAGCTCGGGGGGGACGCCGGGTGGAGGGACGGCTGTGGTGAACGTGGCCGCGCAGGATGTCCGGAACCGGCTTCAAGCCCAGGCTGCGGCGTTGAGGAAATATAATGACGAGTGCCTTGCGACGCGGGCGGCCATTCGGGTTAGTCTTCTTGTCTTTACTTTTTTGATCTTGGTTTCTTCCGTGGGGGCGCGTCAGCGCACCCACTGGGTGTAGTCCCCGAGTTCCGAGTCGGCTGCTGAGCAGGCGGCTTGGAACTTCCTAGCGGGCCTTGTTTTGCTATTCTTGTTCTCATTCGCTCCTCTGCCTGACTTGCAGGACTACCACAACCTCCGCGCGGCTTCCTTCAACTCCCAGGCTCGGGGGCTGACCCAGAAGACTGCTGACCTATCTGAGAGCCGGGGTAAGTGCTTCGTCTTTTATCTCACGTGGGGGCGCGTCAGCGCACCCACTGGGTGTAGTCCCCGATATTCGGGCCGACTGCTGAGTAGTCGGGTCGGATCTTCCTTGACGACTTCTTCCTTATTGCTTCTTTCTTTTCTTCCATCCCTGCAGCGGCCAACACCAGTCTAAGGGAGCAGCTGGGCGGGAGTCAGGCCGCCCTCCACGCTAAGGAGGCCGAGTTTGCCGCCTTGGCACAGGAGCGTGACCGCCTGGCCAAGAGGTTGGCCGACCAGGAGGAGAGCCATAAGGCGGCCCTGAAGGCGGTGCGGGACAGCGAGGCCGCCCTCCAAGCCGAGTATGAGATAGAGGCGGCCTGCTGGGCCGAAGCGAAGCAGACACTGATCAACGGCTATGGCCAGATCGAAGACTTGGTTGACGGTAGGCCGCCTTCCTCTTCGTCCTTGCTTGTCGCTTGCCGTTTTAGCTCATTTTCTGACTTGGTGTTTTTCTCTTCTTTCTCTTTCTTCCTTGCGCAGAGTACTTCCCTGGCTACTCTACCGCCGCCAACTAGGTCGTCGAGGCCCACCGCGAGGCACAAAGGCAGGCTGGCGCGGAGATTGCACCAAACGCTCGCCGGTCGCTGCAGGAGCAGCTCTTGGCGATCCAGGCCCGCCTCTAGCCGGCTCATCGCCTGCTCCGCCGGCTTCAGCGTGTTGGGGCGCAGGAGTTGGCCGCTCTCTGGCCTGGTGAAGTGATTCCCTGCACCCCCAGTCGGACTGCCGACTGACTGGAGGTGGCGGTCGGCCGCTTCGAGGCCTGGAAGGCTTCGGCGGCTCGGTCCGGCGCCAGGCGGGCGCTGGAGTTCGCCAAGGCCTGGTATCCCGAGCTGAGTCTGGACCAGCTGGCCACCTGGCGGCAGGAGGACGACACGGAGCTGGAGCCGGCGCGGCCGGCTATCATCCAGCGGGCTTCAGCGATCGCCGACTACACCGACACCAGCATCTTCGCTCCTGAGGTGGACGACAATGGTGTTGCCCAGCCGGAGGAGTGGTTCGGGCTGAACCCGGCAGACGGCGAGGACTCGGCGGAGGAGATCGACTCCAGCGACGAGGGTGAGGAGGAGGAGGAGGGTGAAGACGCCGGGCCAGATGGTGGAGCGGCCGGTCAGCCTCAGCTTGACCGTCCCTCCAGCAACAAGGCACGCGCGGGTGCACCGCCTGCAGCCGGCGATGATCAAGCCGAGACCCGCCAGCCGGCCACTCCTCCAGCCGGTGGCGCCGTCTCCACCGACCAAGCCGGCTCCCACACTGCGCCCTTAGTCTAGTCTGCTGCCACTATTTTCCTGTTTTACCACTCTTGGAACAGTATTTTGTTAGGTTTGCACAATTCCACCCACTGGGGGTGTATTCGAACTATATTGATCATCGCCCTGTTGGGGGCCTTATGTGTAAATATAATTATGCATGCGTTTGGCTTTCCCTTGTTCTTTGCTTTTCATCCTTCTGCTATTTCCTTTGCCGCCCTCCCTTGGTTGCCGCCTCCCCAGTGGGACAGTTGCTCCGCAATCTGTGGCTGGAGAAGTGCTTGGCTAGTTGGGAGGGTAAGTACTCTATCTTTGTTGGATTATAGCGAAGTGATTGGGAGGCCAGCCAGCCGGCTGTTTTGACAGCCGGCAATCGTGGTTGGAGGCCGTCTTTGCGTTATACAAGTTCGTTAGTCCTTAGCCGTTTTTCATGTGGGCATCCTTTCTGCCTTTGGCTCTTGCCAGTCGGACAGTCGGTTCTTCGAGCTGCGACTTTCAACAAGAGAGGGCTCGGGTGCCGGTACACTACTTGTCTGACTTCAGGTAGAACTTTAATATAACTTAAGGCGGCCAGTCCCCGGGCCGACTAGTCGAACCCGGTGCCAGACAGAAAATCAAATGTAATAATACATTCATGAATATGACACTCGTCATTCATAGATAAAGGAGGGCAGTCCCCGAGTGCTCCTCGGGGGGCCCGTTGTTTCGTACTTAGTACAAAAAGGTAGCATGATACATACTGCTTTTAACTATAAAATCTTCTCAGGAGGTTCGCGTTCCATGGTCGCTCCGACTCCTTGCCGGAATCATCCCTCTTGCGTGCTCTTGGTTTTTGTGCGTCGATCAGGTAGTAGGAGTCGTTGCCTAGTGCCTTGCTGATGACGAAAGGGCCTTCCCAAGGGGCCGAGAGCATGTGCTGGCCGGCTGTTCGCTGGATCAGCCGAAGCACAAGGTCGCCCTCTTGGAAAGATCTTGGCTTGACCTTGCGGTTGTGGTAATGGCGCAAACCGTGCTGGTAGATGGCGGACCGGCTGAGTGCTAACAGCCGGCCTTCTTCCAGCAGGTCGACGCCGTCTTCTCGCGCTTCCTTGGCTTCCGCCTCCGTGTACATGGTGACCCGAGGCGAGTCGAGCTCGATGTCGGTTGGGATGACAGCCTCGGCACCATAGACAAGGAAGAACTGAGTGAAGCCGGTTGACTTGTTAGGGGTAGTACGCAGACTCCAGAGGACAGCCGGCAGCTCATAGAGCCAGCAACCGGCCGATCGCTCCAGTG
This sequence comes from Triticum aestivum, assembly GCF_018294505.1. Lineage (NCBI taxonomy): Eukaryota > Viridiplantae > Streptophyta > Magnoliopsida > Poales > Poaceae > Triticum > Triticum aestivum. The sequence continues at coordinate 452,912,781 of NC_057802.1, read as the reverse complement.
GTTCGACCAGTTGGGGCTTGATGCCGGAGAGGATGAGTCCATTTGCTCGCTCGACCTGGCCGTTTGACTGCGGGTGGGCAACGGACGCTAAGTCCAGTCGGATACCTAGCGTCGCACAGAAACGTGTCAGTGCTCCTTTGGCAAAGTTTGTGCCGTTGTCGGTGATGATGCTGTGCGGCACGCCGTACCGAGTAGTGATGTCGGCAACGAACGTCACGACAGTCGGCCCGTTCAGCTTCTTGATCGGCTTTGCTTCGATCCACTTGGTAAATTTGTCCACGGCTGGATAGTACTTCGCTTAGATAATATACCGGCCTCTGGAGTAGCTGGGCTCGGCCTTCTTCCGGGCGCTGGACCACGACAACTGTACTGACCACTCGGCTAGTCGCGGCAATGTAGAGGAGCATGGGCTCCTTCTCAGTCGGCGCCGCCAGGACAGGTGGAGTAGTCAGCATCCTCTTCAACTCATGGAAGGCTTGGTTTGCTTGGTCATTCCACTCGAAATGAGTGGATTTCTTCATGATTCGTTACAGGGGGAGAGCCTTCTCTCCTAGCTGGCTGATAAAGCGGTTTAAGGAGGCCAGGCGCCTAGTGAACTTCTGCACGTCCCGCAACTTGGTGGGAATCTCCATTCTCTCAATGGCCTTAACCTTCACAGGGTTGCACTCAATGCCGCGTTCAGAGACCAGGAAGCCTAGAAGCTGGCCGGCTGGTACTCCGAACACGCATTTCTCGGGGTTGAGCTTGATCTGGAATCGGCGCAAGTTGGCAAATGTTTCTTTGAGGTCCTCCAGCAGGGTGCCGCACTTCTCTGTCTTCACCACAATATCGTCTATATAGACGTGGGCATTTCTGCCGAGTTGCTTGAGGAGGCATTTCTGCATGCAACGTTGAAAAGTGGCACCGGCATTTCTCAAGCCGAATGTCATAGTCAGGTAACAGAAAGCTCCGAATGGCGTGATGAAGGCAGTCTTCAGGCGGTCTGCTGGGTCCAACTTGATCTGGTGGTATCCTGAGTAGGCATCCAAAAAACTCAACAGCTCGCATCTGGCCGTGGAGTCTATCACTTGATCAATCCGTGGCAAAGCAAACGGATCTTTGGGGCAGGCCTTGTTGAGGCTAGTGTAGTCTATACACATACACCACTTGTTGTTTTTCTTCAACACCAAGACTGGGTTGGCAAGCCACTCTTGGAAAAACACTTCCATAATAAATCCGGCGACAAGGAGCCGGGCTATCTCTTCTCCTACGATTCTTCTCTTCTCTTCTGACAGTCTGCGGAGGGGCTGCTTGACCGGCTTCGCGTCGGCTCGGACGTGCAATTTGTGCTCGGCGAAATCCTTCGGAACACCCGGCATGTCCTTCGGGGACCATGCAAAGATGTCTCGATTCTCACGGAGGAAGTCGACGAGCTCGCCTTCCTATTTACTGTCCAGATTTGCACCAATGACTGCAAACCTTACTGGGTTCTCCGGGTCCAGAGGTATCTTCTTCGTCTCCTTGGCCGGCTGGAAGGAGCCCTGCGCATCATAATCCTTGGGATTGAGGGACAAGGCCGGCTGCTTGCCGGCCATGGCCACAACTCGCTCCAGCATCTTCTTCTCTTCTGCCACTACGAGGGACTCGGCCAGCCGACTGCTGGCTGCAGCGCACTCGATGGACTTCTTGTAGTCGCCGGCTACAGTGATGATCCCCTTCGAGCTCGGCATCTTCATCTTCAGGTAGGCGTAGTGGGGCACAGCCATGAACTTGGCCAGAGCAGGTCGGCCAAGCAAGGCGTGGTAAGGGCTCTCTAGATCTACTACCTCGAACCAGATTGCTTCTCGGCGAAAGTGATCCTTGTCTTCGAAGAGAACATCCATCTTGATCTTGCTGATCGGGGAACAGGACAGGCCGGGTACGATGCCATGGAACACGGTCCGGCTTGGCATGAGCTGCTTTGCCTTGAGGTTCAACTTCTCCATGGTATCGCGGTACAGTATGTTGATACTGCTTCCGCCATCAATCAGAACGCGGGAGAACCGGGCAGCTCGCCTCTCCGTTGCGAGGGTGACATCCAATACTAATGCGTAGGAGCCAGGGGACGGCATCACCTCTGGGTGATCGGCCCGGCTCCAGTTGATAGGCTTCTCGGACCAATGCATGAACTCAGGGTTGCTGGAGGCGACTGCGTTGACCTCTTGGTGCTATCGGCGCCGGCTGCGTTTGTCTTCAACCTGGCTCGTGAAGACGACGTAGGCAGCGTGCTCTTCAGGGAACTCATCTTGAATGGCTCCGACTGTTGGTCGAGCAGCCGGCTGCTGGGGGATGGAGGCGGCGGGCCGGGAGGCGGAGGCGACACCAGCCCCTCGCCCTTGGAGATCCGTGTGAGCCAGTGGCACTTTCAGGTCGTGTGGTTGGACGGCTTCGCGCCGCTGTGGAACTTGCAGGGGGCATCGAGAGTCTGCTCGTAGGAGAAGGCCGGCTGCCAAGCCGGTCTGCCGCCCTTCTTCTTGGGAGCGGGCCGTTCTTCGGGCTGCTCATCTTCGACTGTGGCCACCTGCCGACTGGTGGAAGGCGGCATAGGGGCCTTGCGCTTGTGGTCGATCTGGTAGGGGCGCCGATTGGAGTCGCCAGCCGGCGTCTTGGGAGCCAGAGCGAGCACCTTCCCAGAGGCGTCCACTCGGAGCTCGGTCTTCATCGAGGAGTTGGTCGTGGCGTACTTGTCCACAATGATCAGCAGCTCGTCGAGGGTAGCCGGCTCGTCGCAGAGGAGTCGGTGCTTGAGGAGGGTGCCCTCTCGGCACCTGGCGGTGAAGTATTCGATGGCCTGAACCTCGTGCAACCCCTCGCAGGAGTTGCGGAGCTCGGCCCACCGCGTGAGGTAGTCGCGGGTCAACTCGTTGGGCCCTTGGATGCATAGGGAGAGCTGGCGGGGCTTGGGAGGCCGCTTGTACGTGCTGGTGAAGTTGCGGACGAAGACTTCCGTGAAGTCCAGCCAGCTGTTGACGCTGCAGGGCTTGAGGCTGTTGAGCCAGGTGCGTGCCGTGCCTTGCAGCATGAGAGGGACATACTTCACGGCTACGCGCCTGTTGTCGTTCGCTATGCTGACAGCAGTAGAGTAGTCGATGAGCCAATCTTCCGGCTTCACAGAGCCGTTGTACTTGGGCGTGTCTCTGGGGAGCGAGAACCCTTTGGGGAAGGGCTCGTCGCGGATGCGGGGGCCGAAGCATCGCGGGCCGACATCGTCTTCTTCTTCTAGCGTCAGGGATCTAGCTAGGCGGTCGATCCGGTGGCGGGCGTCGTTCTCGCCGACTCCTTCGCGGTGGCCTAGTCGGCCAGTAAGAGTCGGATGCGTGACAAGCGGCGGGGTGGGATATCTCTCCCCTCGAGGCGGGGGGGAGGCGGATTTCCTTGGCGCTCCACTGCTCGAGGGCGGCCTTCCACGTCGCGCTCGATGGTGATCCGAGTCCGGCTGCGGCTAGCAGCCGGCTCCTTGTCTTTCCTGGCGCGGGTGCCGCTCGCAGTCGGCGACCGGGATGTCGCGGTGTGCTCTCGGCGTGGGGGAGGACTCTCAGCGCGGGCGTCGGCTTCATGCCGTTCTGCGGCCGCGTCAATCAGCTGCTGGATTCGCCTTGTCATGTAGGGGAGTTCATCAGCCCCCTGCCCATTTAGCTCTTGAGCGGCCGCCTGAGCGGCTCGCAGATTCTCGAGCAGGGTGGCGTAGACGGGGTGGTCTGCCCCCAGCATGCTGGCGATGGCCGCGCCGCGCTTCTTGACGAGGCTGGCTCGGCTCGGCCCGCCATGAGGCGGCGTGCCAAAGGCGGCGCGGTCGACTTCACGCTGGTGAGCCTCGGTGAGGCGTCTCATGGAGGCTATCTTCTGGCCTTCCGCGATGAGGGCGAGGCGGCATGCCTCCAGGGTCTCGGCGTCGGCGTCGGCCGGGATGGGGACGGACAAGTCATGCATCGCCGCTTGCAGGGCGTCGTGGGCGTTCTCGCCCGAGTCGGCGATGTGCCTGATGACCAGCACCTCAGTGACAGCGCTGCTGCCGCTGTCTGCTCGGGGAAGAGGGTCGTTGAAGACTACCACGTCGGAGGGGTAGGCGTCGAGCGATGCTGTGTCGGAGTCGACAAGCATTGGGTCGGTGGAGCCGACCGACTCCAAGTCTACAGCAAGCTCGCTAGAGACGTGAAGTTGGTCGAGGAGGCTGACGAGGCGACTCTCGGGGTAGTCCGTGCCTGCGTCAGACGCGGGCTCGTCGGAGATGTGAGCCTCGCCAAGAAGATCGGCGAGGCAGCTCGCTGCGCAGGCGTCGTCAACGCCTTGCAGCGCGTCGGGGCAAGCGCCATCGGGTGCAGCGGGCTGGCTGCACTCGCGGGGGAGGAAAAGGGTTCCCGTCCGGAACAGGTCTCCGGACGACGGTGCACCTGGCCCCATGGTGGGCGCCAAATGTCGAGCGGTAGGTGCGACATATGCCAGCGGGTGGCTTATCATTGTGGGAGCCAGTAAGACGTCGCCGGTGCCTGGAAATGGGATGAGGCGAAGACATGCACGCCGGCGAATCTTACCCAGGTTCGGGGCTCTGCGTGGAGATAACACCCCTAGTCCTGCTCTGCGGGGTCTCCGCATGATCACTAGATCAAGACAAGTAGCTACAAGTGCTCCTTGAGCTGTCGGGTTAGAGGGAGAAGAAGGGCAAGGCTAGCTCTCCTTTTCTCTCTATGTGGTGTGTGTAATTCTATGAGACGAACCCTTTGCATGGGTGTCCCGGGGGGTTTATATAGGCCTACCCCCCGGGGTACAATGGTAATCCGGCTGGGCGCGGGTCCTAGCCATCAGTGTCTATGCTCGCCGGCTTCTCCGCCGGTCATTGGGGCCCGCCGACAGGTGGGTCCCGCCGACTGCCGGCTTCTTGGTCGGCACGCCGGCCCCACCGCATGGGGGCTTTGTCGGCGGCTGGTTACTGTTGCCTTGCCTCTGGTGACGAGGGCTTTGTCGAGGTAAGCATGGCTACAGTGTCGCCGCCTTGCGAGCTCTCACTGTAGCCTTACCTCGTCTTGTCTCCTTAATAGGGCGCATGCTTCGAGGGAGGGAGGTAGCCGGCTGTTGGGAGCCGGCCACATCCTTGGCCGACTAGAGGAGGCCGGGCCGTCTCCAGATGCCTCCCTGGCAAAGGGGCCCGCCGCCCGTGGGCCGTTCTGGCACCTGTCGTGGGCGATGTCGGGGTCAACATGGCTACAGTGCCGCGCTGGACGGGGGATGGCTGGCCCGTACGGCGCCCTGTGGCCATGCCTGTTCCGGGATGCGGGCGTAGTGGGTTGTACTGCGGCCACGCCCCATCCCATCACCGTTATGTGGGTACAGTCTTAGTGGGTGCAGTCTTGGCCGGCTTCTGGGAGTCGGCTTTCTTCATGGCCGGCTTCTGGGAGTCGGTCCTCTTGGGGCCGGCTTCCTGGAGTCGGCTATCTCGTATCTTTCTTGGGGGAGGTTTTCTCAGACTGGGTCGCCTTCTGGGAGTCGGCCCTGGGGATAGCCGGCCGGGGGAAGGCGGCCCTATGCTTTGTATGCTTGAAGGCTCGAATGGCCTGATAATTTTTCGAAGAGCCAGGGGGGGTCGGTTAGGCTACCCGTGGCCATTTACTCCGACAACGGGAGCATGTGCTTGTAGTTCAAATTTGAATTATTTAACAGGGCACTCATGTAGTTCTATGTTGCCTTCGTAAATAAACTCAAGGGGGACAACGTATATAGTTTCGCACTCAAAGGTGGCACGTTCCCTCTCAGAACCACGAGTCTTCTTGAGAGAAGCTTCGGTTTGCAAGAAGCTTATACCAAAATCTGTTCCTATTCGGCCAATTTTTTTACCACAACATGGTAGTACCATGACATGACATCCATGCCAAGTTTCATCATTTTCAGACGTGTTTTGGATTTACAAGAATTTTAAAACCAAGTTTCTCAATGTTCTCGGCCGAGCCACGATGCCTAGATGTTTTAATTTTATTCTCATTTCTTGCATGGGACCTAGAAATTCACCCGAGGACACAAATGTGATTTTTCAACCAACTTTGGTGCACGAGAGCATGTGCTTGTAGTTCAAATTTGACTTATGCACATTAAATGACCAGAAACTCAATTAATGTATAAAAAATGACAAACGAACCCGGAATAATTCCAAAATTTAACAGGGCACTAATGTAGTTCTATGTTGCCTTTGTTAAGAAACTCAAGGGGGGGCAGCATATATCGTTTCACACTCAAAGGTGGCACGTTCCCTCTTAGAACCATGAGCTTCCAAATCGGCCCAATTTTTTACCACAACATGTTAGTGCCATGACATGACACCATGCCAAGTTTCATGATTTCCAGGGGAGTTTTGAATTTACATGAATTTAAAATCAAAGTTTCTTGATGTTCTCGGCTGAGTCATGACGCCCAGATGTTTGAATTTCATTCTCATTTCTTCCATGGGACCTAGAAATTCAACCAAGGACACACATGTGATTTTTCAACCCACTTTGGTGCACCGGAGCATGTGCATGCAATTCATATTTATATTATGCACATTAAAAGTCCAGAAACTCAATTAATGTATAAAAGGCCAAATGAACCCGAAATAATTCCAAAATTTAACAAGGCACTCATATAGTTCTATGTTGCCTCTGTAAATAAAATCAGGGGGGAGGCAGCGTATATCATTTTGCGCACAAAGGTGACACGTTCCCTCTCGGAACCACGAGGCTTGTTGAGAGAATCTCCGGTTTTGCAAGAGGCTTATGCTAAAACTTGTCCCAATTCAGCCAAAAATTATACGTATGAAAACAGGGTTTTGATTATCCCAAACATCTCGCTACCTAGACCAATAATGTACTATGATTTGAATTCAACATAAAATGGATACAAATATTTGAATTGGAGAGCGTATGGTACATGTAGTTCATAGTGAAATATGATTACTGCTATATGTATGTTTCTTGTTATCAAGATAATATTTAAATTATTGTATAACTTGACAACAATCGTATTCAAATAAGGAAAATTGATTCAAATTTAGTCCATATGGTAGACGACCATATATATGTTCACATGGTGGAGTCAAATGTTCATATATGATGGAAGATCAAAATGTACGACTACATCAATTATAAACTGCAAGGTCACCTAACGATATATTCGAATTCAACATAACATGGATTCAAAAATTGAAATTCGAGATCATGGCATCTGTAATCATATAAAAAGGGACATTACTCTTTCTTTGGTGGGAATTGATTTGTTTTTTGTTGTTGTTGAGGGAAGTGCGAATCGATTTGGTACTGTGCAGGGTAATCTTGTTCGCCCGATTTTTTTACATTTTTCTTGTAGTTTTTTCAATCGCATCTATAGCAATATAGTAAAAGGGGACATGACTCTCTTGTGTCTTGTATGAATTGTTTTTTTACACGTTAAGTTTGTTCTGCCGAACAAGGAATCCGCACCTTGTTATCCCGAAATTTTCAAGCTCGAGTATCTTTTGTCTCACCTGCTTTGAAACTCCTGCTTCTTCAACCCGCGCCGCGCCTTGTTATCCCGAAATTTGGACGCGCGCGAGAACTCCCTCCTCATCCGAAATCGCTCCCGCAGCCCAGACACGCGAAATCCCCCTTCTACCCCTCAGCCGGAAATGAAGCTCCACGTCGCGGTGTCAAAACCGGTGGGGGTACGCTGGTAACTTACCCTACATTTCGGACAAGCGCGTCCCTAAGCTTGGCTCCCCCCTCCCCCTTCGCCCCCCATTCGTACACCGAGGCCGCCAAAACCCGCGAAACCCCACGCTCCTCCGTCGGCCTCCTGACCGCCGCCCAGCCGGAGACTCTTCCCCGACTATGTCGTCCACCGCAACAGCTCGCCGTCCCTCATCCACCGCACCGGATGAGGATCCGTTGTCGATCTCGTCGTCCCGCCGGATTAGCCGCCCCGTCCTCCACCTCCAAGGAGCTTCCCCAACGTTCACCTCGTCTATTGCGCCACCTCAATCCCCACGGCGCCATCTTGACCTGCCCCACCAGAACCGCAGCACCCTCGCCAATTCCTCCGATGAAGCCGAGGCCAACTCGGCGCCACCAAGGAGGTTCTGCACTCACCGCTGCATTTTATCTTTTATTCGATCTCACGGGGCTGCCGGTGCTTGATACCGAGCAGACATGGCGTGTCTCCATCGACGGCGCCGTCGCCGGCCACATCATCCACGGCGTCTACCCCCCATGTCGTTGCTTCCTCGGCGGTGACTTCCCCAACGGCACTAGTTGCAGCTGCTCCGGCTCTCGCTCGCGTTGCGGCTCTGTTCTTACTGTCGGTCGTGCTGCTGCACTGCTCCTGCTTTCGTTCGTGCTGCTGCTCTGCTCTTACTCTCGCTTGCGCTGCTGCTGCTGATGAACGACCTCTGGCAGCTACAGGAGTTGCTGCTTTAGCACTCGCTCGCGGTGCTACTGCACTACTTGCTCTCTGCTAGTGCGTTCCCTGCTCGAGCGTCTGCTGATTTAGATCACTGCTTCTCTGCTACTAGTGCTCGAATGCCCTAAACATCTATTGCAATGCTCTGTTACTAGTTCAATCAGTTTCGACAGTAAAATTCAGTTTCGACTGTGAAGTTCATTTTCTTCAGTTAAGTTCAGAGTGAACAGTACTTACAGCATCTGTCGGAGCGGCCGTGGCGCGGCTGATGCGTTTTACATCTAGCACTTTTTGGTGATGTATTTTACATCATCTATTGCAGATGATATTAGGGTCCCACTTCAGATTAACATTGTCTGTCTTGTCATGCTTCAACCTCGTCGCCGTACACCTTAGCGGAGCTGCTCCAACGATGGAACCGTCCATCACAGCGGAGCAGTACCCTCGGCGTCGTTTCAAGAGGCCTCGGATCTTCTTCCCCGCCTCCGACAGTCACACCAGCATCATCACCATCCTCCACGTCCAACCCAATGATGCTGAGGTCCACAAGGCTATGCCAAAGAGGTTGTACACTCGTCGCATCAGTTTGTTTCTCCATTCCTCTGTTCTTCCAATTCATGTGAGCCAAACACCCAGGTTGACTGAAATCCTATGTTTCCAAATGCTCTGTTTTGCACGTGCATTCCTATCCTATTCCTGTGTTTTTCCTGTCCCTGCGTTTATAGAATCCTCCAATTCTAAGGAGCCCTTACAGATTTACTTGATTTTCAGATAGGCGTCAAAGAAAACTCTGTGTGTTATGTCCTGCTCCTGCCGTGCTGTCATCCACCCCACCTGAGGTGCACCATCGACAGAAGCGTTCACTGCAGCAGAGATCCCCCCTGCAGACTTCCATTCTCCGCCTTAGATCATCTTCCCCGTTGCCGGCAGCCACGCCAACTGCATTACCATCATCGACTGAGCAGATGAACCTAAGGACTACACAGTTCCGAAAGAGAGGTCGCAGTCTTTTGTGTTTGCTTACGTTATACATCGGTTATTATTACCTACTACTTTATCGTTCAATCTTGAGTTTTGAATTGCCCATGGGTCTCATATCGAGCCAGCAACGAATAGTATCTATCTACTATCTGGTTCATCTGGGGTCTTCTATGTGGTTCATGTTGGGTGGGCAACAAACAATAGATGATCCATTGTCTATCTTTTTAAACTGAAGCTATAATCTACCTGCTATCATTAGTTTTGGATCCATCCACTCGTTTGCTACCATCAGTCTTGATTTTTTGCATGCACCCCTTAGGCCTTACAAAATCTAACTATTTTTTTTATTATGCATGTCAGATATTGTACACAATCGTACTGAACATGTAGAGAAAAAGAGAAGACCGTTGCGTGCGAATATAATGTCATGCAGACACCGCTCCATGGTGGGCGAAGTGCCCCCCCTCCTGCATTTCCAGATTGTATTCCAGAGGAAGATAACTGTTCAGATGGAGATTCAGAAGGAGCTGACCACGCCTGTTTACCACCAGAGGTGTTTGCTCTAACCTGGCATGCTGATGTTGGTCATATCATGCATATGGCGCCTTGCATTGCTTACATTATAGATCTTATATGTCATCAGCTTAGTTTAGATTTGCTTTGTGTGAATGCCACTTGTTTGGTTTCTATATCATACTCCCACCATTCCTAAATATTTGTCTTTTTAGAGATTTCAACAAGACACTACATACGGAACAAAATGAGTGAATCTACACTCTAAAATATGTCTATATACATCTGTATGTGGTAGTCCATTTGAAATCTCTAAAAAGACAAATATTTAGGAACGGAGGGAGTATATGGGAATTATGCAATGCCATCCTCTTTAGCCAGGCATCATATACGTGAATCATGCAATGCCATCCTGTTTAGCCAGTCATCGTATATGTGAATTTTATTGTTCCATATTTTTTTCCATCATGTATTCCATTTCTCAAGAATGTTTATACATTCATCTACTCTTCCTGTGCATCAGCCATTTGAGTCGGTCATGGGAAAATCTGGAGTGAAAACAAGGTCTTCTGAGTAGTCAGTGCTACCTGTCGATGCAGATTTCTTGCTGGTTACAAATAGCTCCTCAGAGGAGGATTCAGAGAGAGATGATCAGTCGTATCCCCCCCCCCCCGAGGTGCATGCTCTAACTTGGCTGGGTTCTATTGCTCATATCATGCATATGGTGTCTTGCATTGCCATGCCATCTGCTTAGATTAGTCATGCTTTGTGTGAATGCCTCCTGTTTGCTTTCTATATCAGATATGTGAATTATGCAATGCCATGTTTTTCAGCCAGTTATCATATATGTGAATTATGCACCGCCATGGAGCCAGGCATCATATATGTGAATTATCTCATGCCATCTTTTTTTTCATTACGTATTCCATTTGTCGACAATCTGTGTATATTGAACTACTCTTCATGTGTATCAGCCATTTGAGCCGGTTATGGAAAAATCTGGAGTGAAAACAAGGTCTTCAGAGCAGGCAATGGTACCTGTTGAAGCATATATCTCGATGGTTACAGGGAGCTCCTCAGAGGAGGATTCAGAGACAGATGACCAGTCCTATATCCCACCTGAGGTGTATGCTCTAAGTTGCAATGTTTATATTTCTCATATGATGCATATGGTGTCTTGCATTGCTTAGTTTAGACATCATATGCACAATATTGAATTCTATCTGCTTAGTTTAGAGATCATACATGCGAGTGCCAGCTGCTTAGTATATGAATCAATTATGTCAATTATATCATGCCATCCTGTATACTTAGACAACATGTATGTGAATTATTTCATCCCAACCTATTTTAGAAAGACACCATATAGTTTTGTCATGTCATCCTGTTTAGGTACTCATCTTATGTTGAATTATGCCATTATATCCTGTTAAGTTATCCACCATATATCTGAAACTGTGTCATGCTATCCTGTTTAGTTAGGCATCATATATGTGAAATTGTGTCATGCTGTCCTGTTTGGTTAGACAACATATATGTGAATTACCACATCTGTCTATCATACAATGTCTGTACGTTCAATTTCTTTTCTTGTTTATCAGCCATTTGAATTGGAGGGGGTGATGGCAGTATCTAAGGGAGCAAAAACCCGTTCTTCACAAAAGACAGTGCTACCCGTCGATGCAGATAGAACCATGGTTGTACTGGCCCACAAACTAGCCCCACCACATATAATCGAGACTCTTCCAGATTGCACACTTACACCGTTGGGCAGAGAACCAGCTACAACCCATCTAACCGCAACCCCAGCGGATAGTAACCCACTTATAGTTGACAAAGCACCATGTCCACCACAGAGTACCCCCACACGAGCAGTTTGTAAATCTACTGCAGTGCCCAAAGCACAAAGACCACCACTGCTAACCCAAACTCCATGTTTAAAGCAGAAGAGCAGCTATTCTTAGGTCAGATTCCGTAGCTATGGTCCATACTCCTTTGCTGTTGCATCACTGTATTTACTCATACCAACTACTTTCGAATTTGAAGGATCCAATTGAAACTCCAATGGCGCAATAGGTATGTTTTAAACCTATTTCTTTAACTGGATTGCTGTTCTAACTTGTTGCTCTATGTTGATTTCAGTTTAAGTTGTATAAACAGTTATGTTCTCATGTGATGCACATTACAAGTGCTGCCAATGCTGTGTAGTTTCTCACACTTATATTCTGTCTATGCTGTTGTGTCTTAAAAATATATGAGTGGAACTGTGTCTCTATCTTGTAGGGAACATAAACTAGAATGATATGGACAATACAGTGACCATAGTACATAGATATATGTTTGTTTCATGCTGTTATCCTGTCCACCTTACTACTGAACCGGTTTACCAAAATGAGTTTCGTATACTACAAGCTAAACCTGTGATGTGTCTGCTTGTTTCTCTTGTAGTATGCAAACAGGATATTGGAGAAGAGCACCCCACTATGCAATGGTAGAGAAAGTAATGCAGATAAGGTTCAAGATAGTGAGACAACCCTGTTGGTCTCCAAGAAAGGTGATAAAAACGATCTTGTAGACAGTGAGAAAACCCCACAGTCCTGCGTTGATGTAGTGTTCGAGTTACTGGCCAGTACCGCTGGCACAAGCTCTTCAAACTCGCTGCCTGAATCACTTCGGCTTCTTCAGTCTCAGCTACAAGCTGAAAGGCATCAGTCGGCTGTGCTGCGGCAAGAAGCCGAAGGACTGAGGAAGTCCCTGCAAAATTCAGATGCGTACTTTCTTGTGCAACAGTAAGCGCTGGAGGATTTAAGCGTCAAACAAGAGAAAGTTAATAAGCTTGCTAAGCATCTTGCCAGCATTATGGGTACCCAGGATATTGTTTCTTGAACTCTTCTGAAGTGGTTTCAGTTTTGGACTTGTTTTGCTATGGCGTTTATATGCTGCTTTGTTCCCTATATTTGCACTGGTGGCGAACTTTGATGCCCAGTGGATGTAATATGTGTAATAGCCGTGATAGCCTAGCATAAGTTGCTTGCTTATTTATTTCCTTGTTGTCTTGTTTATTTGTTTGCTTGTAGTCAGTGCAGTTCTTTTTCCGCGGTTTGCTAGTGGCTGCAATAACCTATTTTTTAAAACTAGGCCACAATAACCATGGGCTAATATTTACTATAGTGACACTGGGCCTCCTACGGGCCGTAGAAACAGTGGGCCTTCTACGGGCCGTAGAAACAGTAGGCCTTCTACGGGCCGTAGAAACAATGGGCCTTCTACGGGCCGTAGAAACCATGGGCCTTCTACGGGCCGTATCATCAATGGGCCTTATATGGGCCGTATGATCGATTGGCCAAACATGGGCCAATAACAGGCCGCATTATGGCCGTAAACGGGCTAGAGTTGGAATTGTCCTTTCATGGGCCGACCATAACGGGCCATCGTTAATAGGTCGTATTTGATGACGCTATGAAAACGGCCCAATGTATTAACGGACCACAAACGGGCCGACTGTAACCACGGGCTGAATTTGGCCCACAAGCAGAAAATGATAGTAACGGGCCGTAAGTAAACGAATGCTAGAAATGAGCCCAAGAATAAATGGGCTCTGAGAAGGCCGAAAGATAACATGGGTTGGAAACGGCCCAACGGAATAACGGGCCGTTAATGGGTATAAAGTGATACACTGTTCATTACGGGCCGTTAATGGGTATAAAGTGATACACTGTTCATTACGGGCCAGTTTCACCACGGGCCGTTAATGGGTGTAAAGTGATACATTGTTCATTATGGGCCAGTTTCACCACGGGCCGTTAATAGGCCAAGAGTTACATAGGGCCTCATATGGGCCGAAAGACGTCATGGTCCATACATGGGCCAGAAGTGAAAACGGGCTGGAATCATATTGGATGGCCCAGATGACGCTACTGGGCCTAATTCAGATAGGGCGTAACGGGCCTTGGGTTAGCGGGCTGTAAATGGGCTATATGCGAACAGGTCGTTAACAGGCTTTCCATGGGCCGGCCCGCCACCTTTAGACCAAGTCAAACGGGCCGGCATTTTCACAGGAATGGGCCTCTGTTGGGCCATGCCACATGTCGACGTATCATAGGCGCCTTCCGTCCAATGAGTGGATGACATCTGTCCCAACGATGAGCCGACACGTGTTTCCTCCAGCCAATGATGATTTTACACGTGGAAAATCCCCATTGGTCAGGCCTGTTAACGGGTTATCGGATCCAAAACCCGACCCGATAGCTTAATGGCGTTCCGTTACGGTGGATGCCACGTGTCGGTCACCCTTGATGAAAGCACTTCTGTGACGCGCGATTTATCGTCATGGAAGTGGACACTTCCGTGATGATAATTTTGGCAATGTCATGGAACACTTCTACGACAGCACAGGTATGACTATCTTGATTCTGTCATAAATTTGTCATGGATGTACATGCATGACAGAAAACGCGACCTACTGTGACAAACACGTATCATCACGGAAGTGTATTTTTTTGTAGTGATTATCACTAGGTTCATGTTCATTACCAGTTTGTGTTTCAGCATCAGAAATAGAAATATCATTGGGATTCTTAGGTGTGTCAACAACAAGTTCACTAGGAGCATGCAAAGTTTTATCATTTTTCTTTTTCTTCTTCTTAGAAGAACTAGGTGCATCAACATTAGTTCTCTAAGAGTCTTGCTCAACTCTCTTAGGGTGACCCTCATGATACAAAGGTTCCTAAGTCATTCTACCCCCTCTAGTCACAACTCTAACAGCATTATCATTTTTCCTATTATTTAATTCATTGAGCAAATCATCTTGTGCTTTAAGCACTTGTTCTACTTGAGTGGTAACCATAGAAGCATGTTTACTAATGAGTTTAAGGTCACCTTTAACTCTTGACATATAATCACTCAAGTGTTCGATCATATAAGCATTAAGTTTCAATTGTCTATCAACATAAGCATTGAAGTTTTCTTGTTTAACAATAAAATTATCAAACTCATCTAAGCATTGGCTAGCAAACTTAGTAGTTGGGATTTCACCCTTATCAAATCTATAGAGAGAATTTACCTTTACTACCTGTGTCGGGTTATCAAGACCTTGTATTTCTTCAATAGGTGGTAAATTCTTAACATCTTCAGCTTTAATACCCTTTTCCTTCATAGATTTCTTTGACTCTTCCATATCTTCAGGACTGAGAAATAGAATACCCCTTTTCTTCGGAGTTGGCTTAGGAGTTGGTTCAGGAAGTGTCCAATCATTATCATTACTCAATATATTATTCAATAGCAATTCAGCTTGCTCAGCCGTTCTTTCCATGAAAACACAACCAACACAACTATCCAGTGGTCTCTGGAAGCATCGGTTAGTCCATTATAAAAGATATCAAGTATTTCATTTTTCTTGAGAGGATGATCAGGCAAAGCATTAAGTAACCGGAGAAGCCTCCCCCAAGCTTGTGGGAGACTCTCTTCTTCAATTTGCACAAAATTATATATTTCCATTAAGGCAGCTTGTTTCTTATGAGCGGGGAAATATTTAGCAGAGAAGTAATAGATCATATCCTGGGGACTACGCACACAACCAGTAGCAAGAGAATTAAACCATGTTTTAGCATCACCCTTTAATGATAACGGAAATAACTTAAGGATATAGTAGTAACGAATTTTTTCCTCATTAGTGAATAGAGTGGCTATATCATTTAATTTAGTAAGATGTGCCACAACAGTCTCAGATTCATAGCCATAAAAAGGATCAGATTCAACCAAAGTAATTAACTCAGGATCGACAGAGAAATCATAATCCTTATCAGAAATACAGATAGGTGAAGTAGAAAAGGCAGGGTCATATTTCATTCTAGCAGTCAAAGACTTTTCTTTCAGCTTAACTAACAGTTTCTTAAGATCATATCTATCTTTGCAAGCAAAAAAGTCTCTAGCAGTTTCTTCATCCATAACATAACCCTCAGGCACATCAGGCAATTCATATCTAGGGGGAGAATCTTCATCATCACTTTCATCAATATTATCAGTTTCAATAATTTCATTCTCTCTAACCCTAGCAAGTTGTTCATCAAGAAATTCACCTAGTGGCACAGTATTATCAAGCATAGAAGTAGTTTCATCATAAGCATCATGTATAGTAGAAGTGGCATCATCAATAACATGCGACATATCAGAATCAATAGCAAGTGTAGGTGTCGCAAATTTACTCATAACAGAAGGTGAATCAAGTGCAGAGCTAGATGGCAGTTCCTTACCTCCCCTCGTAGTTGAGGGATAAATCTTGGTTTTTTTGTCTTTCAAGTTCCTCATAGTGATCAACAGATATAAATCCCAAGTGACTCAAAGAATAGAGCTATGCTCCCCGGCAACGGCGCCAGAAAATAGTCTTGATAACCCACAAGTATAGGGGATCGCAATAGTTTTCGAGGGTAGAGTATTCAACCCAAATTTATTGATTCGACACAAGGGGAGCCAAAGAATATTCTCAAGTATTAGCAGCTGAGTTGTCAATTCAACCACACCTGGAAGACTTAATATCTGCATCAAAATATTTAGTAGCAAAGTAGTATGGAAGTAACGGTAACGGTAGCAAAAGTAACAGTAATAGTTTTGTAGTAATTGTAACAGTGGCAACAGAAAAGTAACTAAGCAAAGACCAATATGTGAAAAGCTCGTAGGCATTGGATCAATGATGGATGATTATGTCGGATGCTATTCCGCATGGAACAGTTATAACATAGGGTGACACAGAACTAGCTCTAGTTCATCAATGTGATGTAGGCATGTATTCCGAATATAGTCATACGTGCTTATGGAAAAGAACTTCATGGCATCTTTTGTCCTACCCTCCCGTGGCAGCGGGGTACTATTGGAAACTAAGGGATATTAAGGCCTCCTTATAATAGAGTACCGGACCAAAGCATTAACACTTAGTGAATACATGAACTCCTCAAACTACGATCATCATCGGGAGTGGTCCCGATTATTGTCACTTCGGGATTACCGGATCATAACACATAGTAGGTGACTATTTACTTGCAAGATAGGATCAAGAACTCACATATATTCATGAAAACATAATAGGTTCAGATCTGAAATCATGGCACTCGGGCCCTAGTGAAAAGCATTAAGCATAGCAAAGTCATAGCAACATCAATCTCAGAACATAATGGATACTAGGGATCAAACCCTAACAAAACTAACTCGATTACATGGTAAATCTCATCCAACCCATCACCGTCCAACAAGCCTATGATGGAATTACTCACGCACGGTGGTGAGCATCATGAAATTGGTGATGGAGGAAGGTTGATGATGATGATGGCGACGGATTCCCCTCTCCGGAGCCCCGAACGGACTCCAGATCAGCCCTCCCGAGAGATATTAGGGCTTGGCAGCGGCTCCGTATTGTAAAACACGATGAATCCTTCTCTCTCATTTTTTTCTCCCCGAACGTGAATATATAGAGTTGGAGTTGAGGCCGGTGGAGCCTCAGGGGGCCCACGAGGCAGGGGCGCGGGCGCGCCCTCCACCCTCATGGACAGGGTGTGGGTCCCCTGGTGTTGATTCTTTTGCTAGTATTTTTATTAATTCCAAAAATATTCTCCGTGAGGTTGCAGGTCATTCCAAGAACTTTTGTTTCTGCACAAAAATAACACCATGGCAATTCTGCTGAAAACAGCGTCAGTCCGGGTTAGTTCATTCAAATCATGCAAGTTAGAGTCCAAAACAAGGGCAAAAGTGTTTGGAAAAGTAGATACGTTGGAGACGTATCAGGTAGTACCGCTTACTGACCATCAGTGGTAGTACCACACTCCACCAGCGGTAGTACCGCTCAGCCACACACTCATGGCCTAGACACAAAAGGGCTTAGCTCAGAAAATAAAAAGAACCGACGAGAAGAGAGAGCAAACACAAAGGCAGAAAGACACCAGTGAGAGAACAAGAAACACAAACCTCTCCAAGAGAGGGCGGTGGCCGAGGCCACCTATGTTTGAGTCCAGAGGTATGGCACCGTGAAGATTTTAACCTTGGGCCCATGACCAAAATACATCTTAATTTGAAGCACAAGTACCATCAAAAATGGCTACTATGAAAGACTTGATCAATTTATGCATAATGGGGGGAGGGAGAGTTCATTCAGAGAACAACACTCCCCCTATGTCCATGTCTACACGTAAACAAGACATCACGATGAGTATGGTGGGGTGTGCAGAGATTCAGGCCACATTGCTCGAATCAATGATATTTAGCTCATGCCTTAACTCGCGAAATCTTGCTTCATCCAAGGGCTTCATGAAGATATCTGCAAGGTTATCATGAGTGTTGACATAGTTGATCTCGATCTCCCCTCGCCTAATGTGATCCAGGATGAAATGATACCGAATCTCAATATGCTTCGTCTTGAAGTGTTGCACCGGGTTGAGACAAATCTTGATGGCACTTTCATTGTCACACCAAAGAGGCACTTCGTCACAAATGACACCGTAATCCTTTAAAGTATGCCTCATCCATAGGAGTTGTGCACAACAACTACCGGCGGCCACATACTCCGCTTCGGTGGACGATAGAGACACACAACTTTGCTTCTTAGAAGACCAACTCACCAAAGAGAAACCACGAAATTGGCACCCTCCGGAAGTTTACTTCCTATCCACTTTGTCTCCCGCCCAATCCGAGTCCGAAAAGCCCACAAGGTTGAAGTTTGCTCCTCTTGGGTACATAAGCCAAAGTTTGGGGTATGAGCCAAATATCGAAAGATTTGCTTGACCGCCACAAAGTGGCTTTCCTTAGGTGCGGCTTGAAACCATGCACAAATTCCCACACTCAACATAATATCCGGTCTAGATGCACAAAGGTAAAGCAAGGAGCCAATCATGGAGCGATATACCTTTAGATCCACCGCTTTACCATTGGGATCTATGTCAAGTTGGCATTTGACGGGCATTGGAGTGGAAGCCGGCTTGACATCACTTAGCTTGAATCTTTTGAGCATGTCTTGAGTATGTTTGGCTTGATTGATGAAGGTTCCTTCTCTTCTTTGCTTGATTTCGAACCCGAGAAAGAACTTCAACTCTCCCATCATGGACATCTTGAATTTCGAGGTCATGAGAGCGGCAAATTCCTCATTGAAAGCTTTGTTAGGGGAACCAAAGATAATATCATCAACATATAGTTGGCATACAAACAACTCCCCTTTGACCTTCTTAGTAAAAAGAGTGGGGTCGATTTTCCCAATTTCAAACGCATGATCTTGCAAAAAACTCGGTAAGGTGCTCATACCACGCACGTGGGGCTTGTTTAAGGGCATATAGTGCCTTATCGAGTTTTTACACATGATCGGGGAAATAGGGATCCTCGAACCCCGGGGGTTGTTTGACATACACCAACTCATTAATAGGACCATTAAGAAAAGCACTCTTCACATCCATTTGTTGCAACTTGAAGTTATGATGAGAGGCATAAGCAATCAACAAACGAATAGATTCAAGGCGGGCAACGGGAGCAATGGTTTCACCGTAGTCGATAACCTCGACTTGGGAGTAGCCTTGTGCTACCAACCGAGCCTTGTTGTGAACAATAATTCCATGAGCATCTTGCTTGTTCTTGAATATCCACTTGGTTCCAATGACATTATGGTTCCCCGTTGGCCTTGGCACCAATCTCCACACCTTGTTGTGTTCGAAGTTGTTGAGTTCTTCATGCATGGCATTAAGCCAATCCGGATCCTCGAGCGCCTCATAGACCTTCTGGGGTTCAACACAAGAAACAAACGCATGATGTTCACAATAGTTTGCTAATTGTCTACGAGTGCTTACCCCCTTTCTTAAGCTTCCAAGCACATTCGTCATAGGATGACCCTTGGTAGTGAGCTTGGATGCAATCTTGGCGGCACGACGCTCCAATTCCTCCTCAGGAGTGAGTTGAGGAGCGGTAACTTGATCATCTTGAGCGTCGTCTTGAGCTTGTTCTTGATCTTGAGCTTGCTCTTGATCTTGAACTTGCTCGGAGGTGAGAACTTGACCTTGGGCATCACTTGTCTGTTCACCACCAACTTGAGGTTGATCTTGCCCTTGATCTTGTTCATTTGGTTGAGGGCCTTCACTTTGTTCTTCGGAAGCGTGCGGGTCTTGGGTTGGTTATGGTTCCACTTGAGTGGAACATTGTCCTTCTCCTTCAGCCACAAGGGGTTCCTCAATGGGTAGGATAAGACCAACACCCATTCTTCTTATGGCCTGGGGAGGAATTTCCTCACCTACATCACAAGTACCACTTTGCTCCACTTGGGAGCCGTTATTCTCATCAAACTCCACGTTACGCGTCTCCTCAATAAGTCCCGTTGACTTACTGAGGACACGGTAAGTATGAGAGTTTGTAGCATAACCAACAAATATGCGCTCATGAGCTCTACCTTGAATTTATATAAATGAACACCTTTCTTGAGAATGAAACACTTACACCCAAACACCCAGAATTACTTGAGGTTGGGCTTGTTACCGGTAAGTATCTCATATGGAGTCTTGTTCAAGACTTTGCGGAGATAGAGACGATTGGATGCATGATAAACAGTGTCGATGGCTTCGGCCCAAAAGTTGTATGGAGACTTGAACTCCGCCATCATGGTTCTTGCCGCATCCATCAACGTCCTGTTCTTCCTCTCCGCTACACCATTTTGTTGAGGGGTGTATGGTGTGGAATATTGATGCTTGATCCCCTCATCACTAAGAAACTCATCCAAGGTGTAGTTCTTGAACTCGGTGCCGTTGTCACTTCTTATCGTCAAGATCTTTGCATTGTGTTGGTGTTGAGATTCATTTGCAAAGTCGATGAAGGTTTGTTGGGTCTCACTCTTCCTCTTGAAGAAATATACCCAAGTGTATCTTGAATAATCATCCACAATCACCAAGCAATACTTTCTACCCCCAAGACTATCAAAAGATGGAGGTCCAAAGAGATCCAAGTGAAGCAGCTCAAAGGGCCTCTTCGAGTAGATGATAGTCGTGGGAGGGTGCGCCTTCTCATGTAGCTTTCCTTCAATACAAGCACTGCAAGCACGATCTTTGGCAAAACTAACATTTGTTAGTCCACGGACATGATCCCCCTTGAGAAGACTTTGCAAAGATCTCATATTGACATGGGCTAAACGGCGATGCCAAAGCCATCCCACGTCAACTTTAGCCATTAGGCATGCCGCAGTCTTAGTGGGTCGCTCCGAAAAGTTGATCACATAGAGACCGTTCTCGACATGCCCAACAAAGGCCACTTTAAGAGTCTTGCTCCATAAGAGGGCCACGGTATCAATATCAAAGAAAGTGGCAAAACCCATGAGTGCAAGTTGACGAACGGAAAGTAAATTGTATGTAAGGGACTCAACAAGCATGACTTTCTCGATCGTGAGATCATGAGAGATGACAACCTTGCCAAGTCCCAATACCTTAGAAGATGAGGCATCACCCCACTCGACATTGGTGGGCATAGATGAAATCTTGTGCACGTCCACCACCAAGTCCTTGATTCCGGTCATATGATTTGTGGCTCCACTATCGAGCAACCATGATCCCCCACCGGAAGCAAACACCTACAAGGGATCAATGCTTGGTTTTAGGTACCCATCTTGTAATGGGTCCTTTGAGGTTAGTAACAAGGGTCTTAGGAACCCAAATAGACCATTCAATGTACTCAAAAGGAGAACCAACAAATTTAGCATAAACATGCCCATCACTAGCACGACATAACACATAAGAAGGGTTAAAGTCGCCGGCTTTGTTGGAAGGGGTGGCATTGCCCTTCTTGGCACCACCACCCTTCACATTGTTCTTCTTCTCCTTAGAAGTACCCTCTCCCTCCTTCACAAAAGTTTGGTTGAGAGGAGGAGGTCGTTCGGCCTTGTCATTCTTCTTCTTGTTCTTGGACTTAGGTGCAAACCCAATTCCCTCCTTGGCCACAACTTCCATTTGATTGCTCAAAAGGTCATTGAGGTTCTTCTCCCCTTGTATACAAGACACAAGGCCTTTCTCAAGTTGCTCCTTCAACTTCGCATTCTCCTCCACAAGATGCACATGCTCACAACATGGGTTAGTAGCATTTGCGTTATCAATTAAAACCATATGAGGAAAGGTGGCTTTATCCTTGGTTAGCTTCACTTGGAGTTGATCATGAGACTCTTTAAGGTGGCTTTCTCCTTGTGAGTCTTGTCAAGTATGTCAAACTCCTCCTTGAGTCTAGAAAGATCAACCCCAAGTTTGGCCTTCTCGGAATTTAGCACACGAGATACAACAAGAGCATGATCAAGATCTTTCTTAATTTTAGCATGGTCATCATTGTGTGACTCCTCAAGAGCCACACGACGACCACACTCCTCCTCTAGCGCATTAGATAGATCCGATATCTCATCGGCATAGTCACGACTATGCCCCTCCATCTTAGAGATGGTTTCTTCGTGAGCCTCGATCATGTCATTGGCTTCACCAAGTTGTTCCAAAAGAGCAACAAAGTACTTCTTGGACTTACCCTTGAGCTTACTCATAAAAGACTCAAAATCATTTTCCTCCTCATTAGACCCCTCACTTTCATCAATGCAATCTGTCAAAGAAGGATTAGTAATGATGGTAGTTTTGATGTTGGAGGTTACCTTGTTGGTGGCTTTAGCCATGAGGCACTTGGCGGTGATGTTCTCATTGGGTGAGTCGAAGAGGGACATCTGTGGAGTCGTCGCAATGGCAACGGAGGCCATGGCAACGGACTCACCATCTTCTTCATCATCATCATCCTCATTGTACTCTTCTTGTGCCACCAACCCCTTGGGAGGAGTCTTCTTGGTGAAGTTGTTCTTGTTGGGGAAGGACTTGGCCTTGTCTTCTCGGATGAGCTTGCCACCATTGTCTTCCCTCTTCTCATATGGGCACTCCGCAACAAAGTGGCTCACATTTCCACAATTATAGCAAGTTCTCACATGTTGCTTGCCCTTGGCGCCACTTGAGTTGTTCTTGTTGAAGTTGGGCCTTGAGTTCTTCTTGCTCCAAAATGGCCTTGAAGCGAGAGCCATGTGCTCATGATAAGCATATTTTGTATCTTCGGGGTTAATCTCCTCTCCTTCCTCTTCTTCCTCTTCTTCCACACTAGCCTTGGCCTTCAAGGCAAGGTTGGGCTTCTTTGCTCTTTGAGAACGCAACACCGCATTGTCGGCGGTCTTGTCTAAGATCCTCATTGCCACAAACTCATCCAACACTTCACTTGAGGACAAGGTGTGGAAGTCCGGCCTTTGACTGATGACGGAGGACATGGCCTTATGGTAAGGCATCATGGCCTTGAGAAACTTGCGCTTGATCCAATTGTCATCCATATCCTTGCTCCCATGATCTCGGAGTGAGACCGCGAGAGTGGTTAATCTGCGGTAAAGCTCACGAGGTTCTTCATCTTCATTCATTCCAAATTCATCGGCTTCATCTTGCACCATTTCATAGTTGGAGCATTCAATGCTTGCGCTCCTTGTAAATGGAAACAACATGGTGCCATGCTTCCTTTGCCACGGTGAAAGGTCGGAGATGCACAATATCTTCGGATGGAATTGCATATTGGATGATGAAGAGAGCATTCTCGTTGAATTGATGATCCACGGCTTCTCTAGGGGTGAAGTTGCTTGGGTCATGCGGATAGAAACCTTGCTCAATGATTCTCCAAAGATTAGTATTAACATGATTTAAATGACGTTTAAAGCGATAGACCCAAGAGTCAAAATCCTCATTTTTCACAATCTTAGGAGGAGGACCAACATGATTCAAATGAGTGGAGGGAACCGGTCCTCCATAAGTAGGTGGAGGTTCAACATGGGCAAAGATGCCACTTCCATTTCTACCACTAGAAAAGGGAACTTTGTCACTAGAAGCTTCCCCCTTGTCGGAGTTAGCATCCGTCACCTTGTTCGCGGAATCACCCACTTTCATTGGTGCGGTGGATAGTTTAAGGCCTTCTAAGAACTTGTTAAACATGTTTTCAACCTCGGTCGTCATGGAGGTTTTCAATGTGTCCAAAGCCACATTGAAATCCTCACGAGAGACCGCGGTTCCCCCATCGGCCGTAGCCGAGAACGGATTCACACCGGAGTGCTCCTCCCCACCGTCTACGGTGTCAACCATACTCTTCGTACGACAAAGTCCTTAATAAAGAGATGAGGCTCTGATACCAATTGAAATGATCGATATAGTTGACTAGAGGGGGGGTGAATAGGCAACTAACATTTTTTAGCTTTTCTTTACCAATTTAAACTTTGCATCAAAATAGGTTGTCTAGATATGCAACTAGGTGAGCAACCTATATGATGCAACAACAACAAGCACACAAGATAGCAAGGGATACAACACAATATAAGCTTGCACACGTAAAGGTAAGAGATAACCAAGAGTGGAACCGGCGGAGACGAGGATGTGTTACCGAAGTTCCTTCCCTTTGAGAGGAAGTACGTCTCTGTTGGAGCGGTGTGGAGGCACAATGCTCCCCAAGAAGCCACTAGGGCCACCGTATTCTCCTCACGCCCTCACACAATGTGAGATGTCGTGATTCCACTATTGGTACCCTTGAAGGCGGCGACCGAACCTTTACAAACAAGGTTGGGGCTATCTCCACATCTCAATTGGAGGCTCCCAACGATACCACTAAGCTTCACCGCAATGGATGCTCAACCGTCTAGGATGCTCAAACACCCAAGAGTAACAAGACCCGCAAGGGATTAGTGGGGGGAATCAAATTTCTCTTGGTGGAAGTGTAGATCCAGGCCTTCTCAACCAATCCCTAAAGAATCAACAAGTTTGATTGGCTAGGGAGAGAGATCGGGTGAAAATGAGCTTTGGAGCAACAATGGAGCTTGGGGGAAAAGAGGTGAGTCAACTTGGAGAAGAAGACCTCCTTTTATAGAGGGGGAAATAATCCAACCGTTACCCCCCATTCAGCCCGCACAAAGCGGTACTATCGCTGGGGGCAGCGGTACTACTGCTGGGTGTCGCGGTACGACCGCTCCCCCACGCGGTACTACCGTGTAGACTGAGGGAGAGCAGAGGCGGAGCAAGAACCGAACCCAGGGCGGTACTAGCAGCGGTGGTAGGGGCGGTACTACCGCCTCTACTGCCGCTGCCAGTGCCGCAAAACCCGACACGAGAGATGACATTCTCGAGTCGATGCGGTAGAAGCTTAGCACAACAGTGGTACTACGGCTGAGAGCACCAGGCGGTACTACCGCTGGGGAGCGGTACTGCCGCTTGTGGCTCTCGAGCGGTACTACCGTTGGGGTCTGCGGTACTACCGCTGGGACGATAGCTCACACAGGAAGCAACGGAAGATCCTCCATCGAAGCGGGAAGGCTCAGTGGGTGCAAAGGAGATGTGTACGTGTTGATTCCACCCTAGCCTTTCCAATGCGGACCCCCTCGTGATAGTACGGTGACTCCTACGAAACAAGTCCAGCAAAACTGAAACAAAAGAGCTACACCGTCTTCGCTTAAAACTCCGAGGGGAAGGAATTGTCTGGTGCCAAAGAATGAATCTCTGAAATACTCAATGCACATGATTAGTCCGCAAAAGCATTGTCATCAATCACCAAAACTACTTAGAGAGAGACATGCCTTAACAGTTTGGTCGCCTGCATATACCTCAACTCGCATCCTCCCTGCAGTATAAATTGCACTAGCGTGAGCCTACATTTGAAAAAATGGTAAAACCAGGCGTTCCTGGTGGATCTGGTTGAGGTGCGCTTTAAGTTCATGTGGTGCGGCTTATCGGTGCGAGCTAGCCAACCAAATAGTCCAAACGTATCCTGCCAGAGTCTGTTGAGCTTAATGCAGGTAGCCAAACATGTCATACGTGTTCTCAACATGAACAAATCTGCACCTCTCCCACCATAGGTACCAAGGCCCAATAGGCATCATCTTGTGGTAGTTCCTCTGGACAAGGAGAGAAGTCACCTGTTTCGGGAGGGAGCGCAAGTACTTTAGAACACGTCCAGTCAATATTGCATGCTCACCTTGCACGAAACTGTAAAAGAGAGAGAAAGAGAAAGGGAGCAACACTACTATTCCCTTTTAATATACACTAGTGCTTCAAAGTAGCAGTCACTAGTGCATAGATGCTTAAATGCAATTTTAATTAGTGGTACACTAGTTTAATTCGGAAATAGCGGTAACGTGGACATATTTCATACACCAAAAGTAATAGGTTACTGGTGGTGTGCTTGCATTCTCACATGCCACAAGTGTGTTGGACCAAGTATCTTGATCAAACATAAGTTAGTGGTGGCTTGTGAGATATGTGGCACGCCATTAATATTGTCCCTAGTGCCGGCGTGACATCTAACCGACATGCCATCGATAACTCCTGCCTTCTCTGCACACCACTGGTATGGTGCACCAATAATTGTGTTGGCATCCACTCTCTTGTTCCTCATGTAACTTCACTTCTTTCTCCCTTTTCTGTTCTTCTCTCCTTTTCACTTTTCCCAAGCTAGCTTCTCTCTTAGTTTTTTGTTCTTCATCTCCTAGCTTTGTGGCCGGTAATGAACCCATCGGAGCTTGGAGAATCGGCACGAGCCCCACACGCGAGCCCACATTGGCCGATAGTGTCAAAAGATTAGGCCTACACCGCCTTGGCCAGGCTCCCCTCCGCCCCTTTTGGCTTGGCCATGAGCTTCCCACCGTCGCCTATGTAGTCGGCCATGTCAGGTGAATCATCCCACTACAACAACGCATTTGTCCTATCCGGCGGTAAATTCTGCACCACCGATGTAAATGACACCCGAATCCGGTGAGGCCGCCCGTGCTCCTTTGCGGCTACCAATGCCCTCCTGATAGGAGAATTTCCTACACACCAAGGAGCCTACAATGAGGGTTCTTCATCTTCCCTGGACGTGGAAAGGTATGACGTCAGCAATTTGGCATAAAAATAAATCTCACGCTGCTCACATCATTATATATACACATGTGCAGAAAGAAGTCTCTTGCCACACCGGTCGCCCGGATGCCGACACACGTCGTAGGCTACCCCTTGTGCGCCCGTGCTATTATGTTGACATTTGTTACCTCGTGGGGTGCCTCCTCATATATAAGAGGCCAAGGGTACAACGTGTCCAACTCCGACACTATATGTATCCTACCCACTCTACAACACCAAGTCCAACTGTAACCTACCTTGTACACAATATTCGACACAACTCTAACAATTACATCAACAATAGTAAGATGTTGAGTAAGTAGATTCACCCCCCACCTTTTTGCATATACTCGTATGATTTAAGTTTAGTCACTAAGTGGGCCCTATGTTGTATATGATGCATGCATGACCCCCTCTCATCTTTCTCAGGTACATGAAGGCATGGAGAGAACAAATATGTGCCTTTTATTTTCTCTTTGACAATTTCAATTATTCATAGCTTTTAAACTATGATTTTGTTTTTGAATTTTGTATATATTGATAATCCTGGCGCGAAGACCTTTAGAACAAGATCAATCTTGAATAATTTTCAAGCATGTTTAGATTTCAATGTTTCAGTCCACTTATTTCACCCAAACTATTTTAGTGTGTGAAATCAATTTTTAAAATCTCAAACTTCAATCAGCACCTTCTTCAGTGAAATATGTTATGTGAAATCGGTGAATTCAAAATTTCTGAAATTAGTGAAATTAGTTTTTTAATGAGTGAAATTATTTTTTCAAATGAGCAAAATTTATGTTTCAAAATAAGTGAAATTGATTAATTAAAGAAGTGGAATTCTTTTTTCGAAGGAATGAAATCATTGTTTTGAAATGAATGAAATCATTGTTTTGAAATGAATGAAATCATTTTTTAAATAGTGATATCTATTTTTCAATTGGGTGTTTTTTATACGAGTGAAACCATAAACATGTGTTTTGTTACTCATTTAGAAAAAAGGTGATTTCATTCATTCAAAAAAATGATTTTTTAAAAATATGTCGAACGGTTTATTTCAAATGTGTGAAACTGATTGTGTTAAAGTGTGAAATTGGTTAACTCAAACATATAAAATTGATATTTCTCATTTATACGAAGTAGATTCAGTGTGTTTGTGAAGCCGATTTGTGTTTCACTTTAACGCAATTTCTGAAATGCGTATTCTTAAATTGAACGATTATTACGATATCATTTTCTAGATAATTCATATACCTCTTTTGGAATGAAATGAAATTTGGTTTTTGGAAATGAGTGAAATTATTATTTGTTCACGAGTTAATTATTTTTCTGAAATATTTTTAAAAATTGAAATGAGTGGAATTTGGTTTTTTAATTTTGGAATAAGTGAAATAGTTTTTGCAGTCGAGTGAAATAATTTAAATCAAATTTTGAAATATGTGAAACTTGTTATTTCAATTATGTGAACTTGATTGTTTCAATGTGTGAAACTAGTTTCGTGAAATATAACTTGAATTTTACTATGAAAACTCTAAAATTTAAACTATTCAAAATATATCTAGGGTCGTTCTGGTTTTATAGGTCTTATCACTCCTAATTCAAATATATGAATAGTTTCTAATTTGGAAATTTGGTTCAAAAGTGATCAATCATTTAAAATGAGTGAAATCCGTTTTTTATGAGTAAATTCGGTTTTGAAAAATGAGTGTAATTTATTTATTGTAAACGCATCAAATCTATTATTTTGAATGATGATTTATTTAAATGAGTGAAATATTTGTTTGAAGTTAGTTAATTATTATTTTGAATTGAGTGAAATCATCTTTTTTAGATGCTTGAAATCTGTTATGAAATCGGTAAAATAAAATTTAGTTGAAATGTATCCAATATTGGTATCTTTACTCCTATAGAAGACTTGGTTGGTGATGATGGTGTGTCTGTCATCTGTCATTTCTGACCATTAGATCTGCATCTAACGACTGTGATGTAAGTTGTGGCATTTTTGCAGCAATATCCCACTTCTCTATTCCAATGTACAGAAAATCCCTTAGTATCTTGAAACCAATTGCATTCCTCCCTTACCTCATCAAAATAGCCCAAGAATTATATTTTGAGTGAAACATAGTATATTTTTAGTGATATATGTATATCAAAACTTGACTGTTTTTTTTTTTCAAATTTGTGAATATGCATTATTCTACTTTGGTTCCATGGCAACGCACGGGCACATTGCTAATTATTGGTGCGAGTAATTCAAATATATAAAAATAGCACCGATCGGATTTATCGTTTAAAAGATATCAATCTCCAAAATTTTGGCTATGAAATTTAATAGTAGCTTTTTTTTGTGGGAGAGAAACTTGTGGAGCTTTTAATGCCACGGACTCCACCCATACAAATTCCAACAAAAGATACTTGACTAGATTTGGATTGGATGGGTAAGAGTCAGAGTAAAATGCACAACACCTTGACAATAGTACAACAAAAACAGTACAGGGCAGACAAGCTCCCACAGTATTTGCACCTGGTGATGAGCAGACAGGCTGCCCTACTAGGTGTATAACAATTTTGATGCCAAAAAAAAAGGTGGACAACAATTTGGATTGCATGAATAACTTAGATCACCAAAAACTAGAATCTGGCCAAATATTGCAGTGCATGGTAACTGAAACAGAAGTTGGGAAAAACAATGTAAGGAACACAAGCGATGAGGAAAATAGATAAAACCCAACAAGAGCAAACGGTGAGCGACGAATGAAAACACATATTTATAGATAGTAGATAGCCATGTTCAAATCCGATGCTCAAAATAGGTAGATCTCCTACATAAAGATCAACATTTGGTCTCTTAACAGAATCTTCTACGTAGTAGACTGAACAAAAGTAGAGAACTCATCCAGTACCTGGACTCTCATGAGTGTTTACCAGGAAAATGCCCAAAGAGAAACACATGGTTTACTCTAGGCGGTCAAAGTGCAACGAGTAAGAAACCATACGGCCATGTAAGCCTAGACAGAACAACATACTGGCAGCATGCTAGATATTACAATAGACTGATGAAAAGCAGAGCACTCTAGGAAGCTAATTCTGGGGCCAGTCGCCAGCGACGTTGGGAGCCGGAGCACCGGCACCGAAGCCACCGCCAGCACCACCGGCGCCGAAAGCACCGCCGGTACCACCAGAACCCCCGCCGACACCACCAGGACCCCCGCCGACGCCACCAGGACGAGGAGCTTGGCCCACAGGTCTTGGCCCCTGCAAAATGAAACTAAAGTATCAGCCA
Source organism: Triticum aestivum (assembly GCF_018294505.1). Classification (NCBI taxonomy): domain Eukaryota; kingdom Viridiplantae; phylum Streptophyta; class Magnoliopsida; order Poales; family Poaceae; genus Triticum; species Triticum aestivum. The sequence continues at coordinate 452,882,682 of NC_057802.1, read as the reverse complement.
CATGACACAAGAGCATTAGGCCAGATGGTAGAAATCACACAAATAATAATCCACACAAAGGTAGAGTATGTGGTATGGATCACACAACCATGTCTTCTTACAAGAATGAATTATTTGACTGTACATACCAAGCACATAGTTCGGCCATTCTAGTACCAGAGAGATCAAGATTGCATATATAGTATGATAGCTAAAGGATCATCGAAGCTCGTGTGTTTCAGACATCAATGCAACAGCGAGAGTACTAATTCAAATACAAGGAATAGCTAGACAACCAACCATTGACAGAAAACAACCTATACTTCAGCCTTCAAGTACAACATTGGTAGAAAAAAATTCACAAAAATTCAGACCCCTGTGAGGGAACACCAGTACACCACTAGCATGAAGAATTCACTGCATACAAACCCCTTATACAAGGGAGATATTACACGGCAAACACATGAAAAGTAAATACAACACTAACACTATCTTCACATAAACATTTCAATCCACACAGGAACATGTCCAGGCATGTCAGTTACTTCTCACCAAAATAAAACAACATGCTTGGCAAGTAATATTCAGCAGTTCACATTTCATGAAGAAGTAGATGGGTGATTGCCAAAAGGTTGGACCCTAAGCACATCCATGCGGATGTTTGCAAGGAAGATACAACTAACTACCAATTGAACATGGAAAACGAGAAAACTCGAACGAGTCAAAGACGAGGAGCACGTACCCGGCGGCGGACCTCTTCCGGAGGTGCGCGGTTCTTGCGGTCCTTACGGGAGCGGATACCGATCTTCTTCTTATGGATGGCGCAGCCTATGCACCAGCGCTCCTTGAGGTAAATCTTGGGCAGATGGTAGCCTGCAACGAAACACTTGTCAATTATGCCACAAACGCACCAAGAGTTCACGCATTTCTAACTCACAAGAGGATCAGAGAAGAGGTGCGGTACTGAAATTTCCATGTCGCAGCCTTGCAAGGCAGCAGTTTGATCCGCGACCACTGCTCCAACAGTTAAGAACAGAAAAGAAGAAGAAATCAAAGGAGGAACCAAAGCCGCACCGTCAAGGACGGACGCCTTCGTGAAGTAGCTGATGCCTTCCGGTGCCACGATGTTCTGCACCTTGTACCTCTTGATCGCCTTGTCCTGAACCACCACAAGAAACCCCGACATAATCAACGACCGGCGCGGCAGTTCGTGTATGAGGAGAGAGTTTTGGATGACAGCGGCATGATCCAACGTACCTTGGGGACGGTCTTGGCGCAGTTGTCGCAGCGGATGAACCTGACGTGGCCGCGGCCATGCTTGTTGCGGCCGCCGTTCCGGCGCTTGAAGGTCTGTGACAATCACACGCAGCGAGGGAAAGGGTTAGACCTGCATTGGGTCGCAAGCCGGAGTTGAGGTGAAAGCAGAGGCGACGGGCTCTTACCATGGCGGCGACGACGATGGCGCTCGGGCGAAATGTACGGCGCGTGGTCGGCGGCGGCGTCTCCGAGCTCCGAAGTCTCCGGGTCCTTGTAGGGTTCGATCTGCCCCAGCCAGCCGTCCTCGAGTATTTATATAGTGAGTGGCGGGACCAAATGGCATCCCAGCTGTTCGTTCCTGGATCGACGGTCGACGTTGCCAGCGGGCAGCAGATGGGTCTAGTTGAAGGCGTATTCACTGCCTTTCCGCTTTGGCACTCGTCAACCGCTTCCAAGTGCTTCACCTTCACGTAATGGCATGTGCTGCTGCCTGCTGGCACCTGAATTTTTTTTCTGCTGTCACTGGTTTCTCTGCGTTGGCACACATGGGCCTGAGAAATCAGCACACTTGGGCCTAAGGAGAGGCCGCAACCTCATTCCGGTTCGCCAGTGGGTTGAACTGTCGAATTTTCTCTAATATTTGTTCATGTGACAATGAAATATGATGCTCCAATCGTGTGCCAGAACTTAGTTTTGTGTTAGGAACTTCAAACATAATTTATTTTGTAAAGTAATCTACTTCAATCAAAATAATTAATGAAGTTGCACTATATGCTTGTTATTGCATATTACCAATGCAAGTTCTACTCAATATGTTGTAAATGTTGTCACCAGCTTGAGTTTTCTCCTTATTTTCTTTCTTTTTTTAGCATAATATCAACTAGAAGGTTGGGCGCACTTTGTTGCACCTTTGGTGTTGTTAGGTTTCTTAAAAATTAATATTCACTCTATTTTAAAACATAAGGTGTATTACTTTTCTGAAAAGTCAAACCTTTTAAGTTTGATTAAATTTATAGAAAAATATACGAGAATCCATAATATCAAATTGGTATGATTAGATTCATCATGAAGTAAATTTCCATACTCTTTTTATTTAATATTATGGATGTCAATATTTTTTACTCTAAACTTGGTCAAAGTTAAAAAAAATTGACTTTCCAAAAAACTAATACCCCTTATATTTTTGAACTGATGGAATATTTTGTTTGGCGGGATGGAGGAGATGATGGAGTGTGTTTTATTTTTATTTATAATGAGGTCATCTGATGGGCATTTCATTGTGTGGTTCTGTGTTATCCGCTAGCCAACATATATTAATTGTTAGGTTCTACGGTAGGGTACGTTGACTGCAAATTAAAATTTCCTAAACCAAGAACATGCTACGAGAGATAGGTGACGGATCGTTACCACTAGACGCGCAGTGCCGTGCAATGAAAGAAGAGTTGGGGCAACACGTCCGCGTGGTTCGTCTCCTCCTCGTCTGATCTCCCTCGAACAGCCGGTCGTCGGAACCCGCGTACTGGTTCGCCGGAGCGGCGCAAGTGCACCGCCTCTAACGGTATCCGCGCGTGGAGGAGGAACACTGTGCGGCGGACTGCTAGGTCCGATCACACAGTCGGCGACGAGTGGAAGTGGATACTTGCAACACATGCAAAGCCCTAGTGACGGCGCCGAAGCGATCAACCGCATGAGTGTGCCGCACCTCCACTATATCTAGGAGTTCGTCGCAGGCTCAACACTTGGGCCTCGCACGGACCCTAAAGCCTAAAATCTGTTCGGCCAGGATCCGAGTCCGAGTAGGATCACATCTGACTCGTGGAGTCAGATCGGGCCTCACAGGTTCCTTCCTTTAAGAGCGCGACCCCTTAGGTTCAAGTCGGCTTGGTCGCAGGTCGGATCACCTCCAACCTGCTCGGCTGGTAGCGGCCTCTTGCAAGGCATGCCGACCACCTAGTAGATAATGAAGCCGGTTAGCGAATCTGTACAACATGTCAAACTTCTGTTCACTTTGCCACACGATATAGGTTGTCGAGCTCAAGGTGAGTTTGTCATCCTTGTGCTAGCCCAACCTCTTTCTTGTTCTTGTGATGTCGATCACAAACCAGATTATCTCATAGTCGTTGTCGCATGGCCATGCTTATCTTGGTTGGATCACACGAGGGGCCCATAGTATATCTCTCCTGATTGGAGGGGCACATCCCATCTTGCTCGACCATGTCTCGCAGCATGGGTCTGGACAGGTCTGAAACCTACCTTTATAACTACATAGTCACGGATTAGCGTTTGGTTGGCCCAAAGCAAGTCTGTCACCATCCCGAGTACATGCGCCAGCTCAGGTCTTAGGACATAGAATGTATGTTGTACTAGAGGCTCACAGATGACACATCGCTGTGTCTCATACTTGGGTATGTCCGACTCGGACCATATCTCGACTCGGATCCGACTACATCGAATCCGACCAGATCCTTCCGAGTCAATATTATATGGATAGCATCAAATGCTCCATGGCTAGTGAGACCGAGCCATCCACCATGTCATATGCTAGTCTAGTCGGCTGCGCGTCCACACAGCCCTTTCAACTAGGGACCTTTTATGACAGTCATCATACAATGTATAGTCCCACAAACAAGTCACGTACTTACTGATACACATCATTGATAACGTCCAAGTACTATCTTTATTCATAAATACATGGGAAGTATCATCATACATGAATACCTCTAGGGCATATCTCCAACATTAATGTGGGAAAATTTCTGCATCGATAGCTGCATGTACTATATTGATGCTACAACATCACTTGGTGATGCGTTTTTTTCTAGGTGATGGAAGGTGGGGGAATTGATATGTTTTTATAGGCCGATTACTGCTGATTGATCTGAAAAATCATTGACATGGTCAAAACTGTAAAGCAAATCCAAAATTAAATACCTCAATTGAATGAAAGAAATTTCAAAATCAAGGAACATATAGGAATTAAAAGAATTGAATGGAAGAGCTCCTTGAGAATTGTTGACCTGGTCAAAATCGTTTGACCCAATTCTAAATTGAAGACCTCAATTAATTGTGGGGCCTTAAACAATAGGAAACATAGTGTATAGTATACAAGAATTGAATGAGAGAGCTTTGAGAAATTGTTGACCCGGTCAAAATCAGGTGACCCAATTCCAACTGGAGACCTCAATTAAATGTGGTTAGGAAGCATAGTGTATAGTATACAAGAATTAAATGGGAGAGCTTTGAGAAATTATTGACCCAGTCAAAATCGGGTGACCCAATATCAATTGGAGACCTCAATTGAATGTGAGCTCTTTAAAACTAGGGAGCATATTGTTATAGAGGATGCCCTTAATTCATTCTACCTTAAAAAATCACATCATTCTTTTATAGTGTCTTAGTTGTTATGGCTTAGTCGTTTTTTGGTCGTTGGATTTTCCCAATATTTGTGCATCGGACAACATATTTGATGTTGCAATCGTGTGCCACTACTTAGTTTGGTGTTAGGTACTTAAAATGAAATTTATTTTGTAAGCGGCCTACTTGAATCATAATAATTATTGAAGTTGCACTACTATAAGCTTATTATTGCATATTGTGGAACAATGCAAGTTATACGAAATCTGTTACAAAATTTGGTCATCATTTGCTTTGGTTTTCTTCATTTTCTTTCTTCTTTTTCGCGTAAACCAATCCCTTAATTCATCGTTCCTCTAAATAAGAATTTTTTATCTTTTAAATTTTGTCTTATGTCTTAAGGTTTTTTTGCGTGTAGTCTTATGCCTTTGTTATTCATGCTTAGCCTGCTTTTAACTATCGGATTTTTTCTTATATATGTGTATCTGACATCGTATTTAATGATGCAATTGTGTGGCACAACTTAATTTTGTGTGATGATCTTAAAATGAAATTTATTTTTATAATCAATCTACTTGAACGGAATTATTATTAAAGTTGCACCAGTTCACATGTCCTTGTGAATTACCAAATAGTGCAAGTTTGGCATAAATGTTTGCAATTTTCTAATATATTCTAATTCTTGCATATTGGAAAAGAGCTTGAAAATAAGTCTTTATAGTTCTTGATGTCAGGCTTAGTTGTCTAACATTATTATTTAAAAAAATATTATTGTTTCTTTTATTATTAAGACACTCTTGTCATTCATTATTCCATGCAATATTATTTCATGTTATAAAGAGTATAATTTCTATGCAAATTATGTTCATGTTTTTGTCATTATTTGTTTTTATGTTTTAAGGATAATACCAATGTCGCTAATTCAATTTTTTCTTAGAAAATATTATTTTCTGATTGTGTGTGCAAGCATACATGTAAAACTATAAATTTGTGTATAAATTATACTAGAGTTCAAAAATTGCACTATTGTATGCTTACTCTTTGCATATTATACAAATTATAATTTTCTTTGCTAATTTTGTGGTAGTTTTTGCCATATTTGTTTTTTATTTTCCTTCTTCTTTAGGGTAATACCGGTGCCACTGATTCATTCTTTCTTAGAAAACTACATTTTTTGAATTTTTTACCTTTTGTTTATTATTTTTTTACAAGAAGAAAATGATCAGGAAGAAGATGAATGATAGTCGTTGATTTTCAGTCTATTGGTCCAAATAAATTTGACGGAATGCCACCAAGTTTTCAGGCGCCTGATGGATAGTCGCCCGTTTATGTTTCTGAACACCACCTCTAGAATTCTTCTTCCTTAAATTTATTTTTTATTTTTATTCATGTTTTTTTTTCATTTATTCGTTTGGGTAACATGACTCCATGAGTTCGTTCCTTAAACTGTGTTTTTGCCTTTGGTTGATTTTGAAATTGATTTTTTTTCTTTTGTTCATTTCTTAAATGTTTAGTTCACTATTTTGAATGGACATTTTTTCCTTGTCTAAATGTGTATGGTGCTTCAAATTTAATTCAACAATTAAATTTGCAATAATTTGTTTAACCAGGTCACTATGTCGATCTTAATTCCCCAGCTTACAGCTTGTGGTGTAAAATGTTTTTGAAATTTCATATGACCAATATCAATTTTTTTGAGAATGTATGACCAATATCATTTATTGGTTGATTATAATTATAAGGTTTAGCATGATGGTTGCTAAATACTATAGTAGAATGTGGGTAGTTATTCTTTCTTTTTTCCCTCTATCCATTTAAGCGGGAGAGGGCGAGGTGCGACACACCACAACGACACTTCCAAGGAGGGGACACAACAACCATGGGCGTCGTCGCCGCTGTGCTCAAATCTTGACATACTAGTTTCAACATGTATAAAAAAAATCTATGCAGTAACCATCCAAATCTAGCCATGGGAAAGAAAAACGGTGAAGGACATGGGCATACCTTAACACAGAGGAGAGCTGTTGATAACATGTTACAATACGACGTAGTCTGGGATCCCTGATCCACTATACCCTTTTTCCTTTCCTGGATTAGAAGGAGCCATGGGAAATTAGTAGAGGATCCCATCTCCCATGCCCATTCCGCAGGCACACGAAGGAAGACATACAAAAGGGACAATGAACATAGATGGAACCGGCTTTCTCTTTCTCTTATCCATAGGAAATGTTTTTTCTGTTGAGAAAATCCATAGGAAATGGGTACATAGGTGAGTGTGAAGTTTCAGCAGTGGGCTCCATGGAGCCTTTTTTTAAATAATAAACTTACTTGAAAGTTTCAAAAGGATTCAGACAATTTTCTATGGAGACTTGTAAATGTTTATTACGGATCTTTAAAATTTCGTTCAAAAATATGGTGATTCATAAGCTGAGCAAAAAAAAATGTCAGCCCAACAAAAAAAACCAGTCCATTTTGATATACATATTTGTATTTTTGCATGCCACGTATGAAAATATATTATTACAAATTTTTCAGGTACATACTGTACTATATATGTATATGAGTATGCCTAATTTTTTTTCCTGATTCTTAGTGCACATAAACTGTATTTCAATACAGGCTCATGGAGCCCGTCCTCCATTAGCCTTTTTCGGTACATAGGTTCCTTATATAGGATATGAAATGACATTTGAGCTTCAGCCAACATCCCTTTAACTTCAGGAGTTACTTCGGTATAAGCCCACTAGTTATTAATTTTGTAACAAAGTATAAACCAAAGATTGAAAAATCGGAAGTTTTCCATGGTCCATCTTCAAAGCTGCTTGGGTAAATATGTATTGCACGGGTTAGAGTAAAATGCATAACACTATGACAATCTACTAAAAACAGTACACACATGGCGATGAGCAGACAAACTACCATAGTAGGTGCACAACAAATTGGATTGCATGAATAACAGTCACAAAACTAGAACCAGTCCAAATTTGACACTGCATGGTAACTGAAACAAAATCTTTGAAAAACACCAGAGCTATCCACTCATTCAAGGACACAAGCGATGAGAAAAACAGATAGAAACCAACAAGAACAAATGGCGGATGACAAGTGACAATATACATATATATTATAGATAGCAGATATCCATGTTCAAACTTCAAAACCGATGCTCAAAAATAGGTAGATCTCCTACATAAAGATCAACATTTGGTCTCTTAACTGAATCTTCTACGTAGTAGACTGAACAAAAGTAGAGAACTCATCCATTACCTGGACTCTCATGGGTGTTTACCAGGAAAATACCAAAAGAGCAACACATGGTTCACTATAGGCGGTCAAAGTGCAACGAGTAAGATACCATACGGCCATGTAAGACTAGACAGAACAACATACTGGCATCATGCTAGATATTACTAAAGACTGATCAAAAGCAGAGCACTCTAGGAAGCTAATTCTGGGGCCAACCGCCTGCGACGTTGGGAGCTGGAGCACCGGCGCCGAAGCCACCGCCAGCACCACCGCCAGGACCACCAGCGCCGAAACCACCATCAGCACCACCAGGACCACCGCCGACACCACCAGGACCCCTGCCGTCGCCACCAGGACGAGGAGCTTGGCCCTCAGGTCTTGGCTCCTGCAAAATGAAACTAATGTATCAGCCACATGGCTCAACAGCATTATGCCACAAGGTAGGAATCACACAAATAATCATTCACACAAAGGTAGAGTATGGAGTTAAATAATAATTCACACAGCCATGTCTTCTAATCTTCTTACAAGAATGAATTCTTTGACTGTACATAGCAAGCACGGTGTTCGGCCATTCTATAGTATTATTAGAGCGATTAAGATTGCATATATAGTATGATAGCTAAGGGATCATCGAAGCACGCCATTTGTGTGTTTCAAACTTTCAATGCATCAGGGAGAGTACTAATGCAAATACAAGAATAGCTAGACAGTCCAAGCTTTGACAGAAAACAATCTGCACTGGAGCCTTCAAGTACAACGCTGATAGAAAAAATTGAAAAGGCTAAATCTCCCAACAACTGCTTGTTTTCAGCGAAAATGTTTTACGGAACCATGGTTCAGCCGAACCTATGCTCGACACCATTGATTTCTAGACACTATTTATGAGGATCCGTGCATGGTTGATTAAAAAATGCAGTTGGCATGCATGTCTATTCATGAGGATCCATACATGGTTGATTAAAAAATGCAGTTGGCATGCATGTCACAGATCCACATGTAGTAGGATGTTAAATCGTACGGCATAGACCATAGGTTGGGCTGAACCATGGTCCTGAATCACGTCTCTTTCAGCCACGTCTCTCTTGTTTTCAGTACACCACTAGCATGAACAATTCAAATACAAGGCAAACACATGAATAGTAAATACAACACTAACAGTCTAACACTATCTTCATATAAACATTTCACAACCTTAAGGACCAATTCAACCTACACAGGTACTATGTGTTGTAAACGGGACATACATGCAGTGCAAGATATCGAGCCATGTCAGTTACTTCTCACTTAAATAAAACAACATGCTTGACAAGTAATATTCAGCAGTTCACATTTCATCAAGAAGTAGATGTGTGATTGCCAAAAGGTTGGACCCTAAGCACATCCATGCGGATGTTTGCAAGGAAGATACAACTAACTACCAATTGAACATGGAAAATGAGAAAACTCATACGAGTCAAGACAAGGAGCAAGTTCCCTGCGGCGGAATCTTTCCGGTGGTGCGCGGTTCTTGCGGTCCTTACGGGAGCGGACACCGATTTCCTTCTTATGGATGATGCAGCCTATGCACCAGCGCTCCTTGATGTAGATCTTGGGCAGATGGTAACCTGCAAGCAAAACAATTAGTCAATTATGCCACGAACGCACCAAGAGTTCACGCATTTTTCTAACTCACAAGAGGATCAGACAAGACGTGCGATACTAAAATTTCCAAGTTGCAGCCTTGCAAGGCAAAAGTATGATCGGCGATCACAGATCCAACAGTTAGAACCGGGAAGAAGAAGAAATCAAAGGAGGAACCCAGACAGCACCTTCAAGGGCGCACGCCTCCGTGAAATCCCTGATGTTCTCCTTTGCCACGATGTTCTTCACCGTATTTTTTTTTCAAAAAGGGAAGACTCCCCGGCTTCTGCATCAGAACGATGCATACAGCCACATTTATAAATAAATAAAGTAGTTCAACAAGGTCTTGCAGTCTGCAAAAAAAGAAAGGCTGGCTCACAAAAAGCTGAAAAACAAAGAAGGCCCAAAAGCCACAACCGGCTGGCATAAGATAGATAGGTAAACTAATCGCCTATTCTATTACATGACCGCCATCCAAACCGGTTGAAGATATCCCGCGCTACCATCTCCCACCGGACAGATCCAGTAACCAAACGCTCCCTGGCCTCCGTCGGAGTGAGTAAGGACCACATACGGATTAGCGCAGTAACCCGGAATAAAACCTGCAAAAAATGAATAGTTGTTGTTCTATTAAAAGCCAAATCATTTCTGCAGTTCCAAATTGCCCATAACAACGCACATGCTCCTACGCGAATTTGTCTAGCTGTTTCGGACTCTATCCCAACAAGCCACATTCCAAATAACGACCCGACCGAATTCGGAGGAGTAATGTTAAAGGCAATTTGCACCGAGCGCCACAACACCCTCGCCAACGGGCAATCAAAGAAAAGGTGCTTGATAGTTTCATCTCGATCACAGAAACTACACCAAGTAGAGCCTGTCCGGTTGCGCTTAACCAAATTATCTTTCGTTAAGATGACTTGTTTATGTACAAACCACATAAACACTTTGATTTTCAGAGGAACCTTAACTTTCCAAACATGTTTGGAACTAGGAATAACACTAGAATTGATGACATCAATGTACATCGACTTGACTGTGAATTCACCAGATCTAGTAAGTTTCCAACACAACTGATCGGGCTGATGAGTGAGCTGAACCTCCATCAGTCTACTCACCAGATGAATCCAAGCTTCCCATCGGTCACCAACAAGCACCCTCCTAAACTGAATATTAAGGGGAGTGGGCTGCAAACTCGTTGCAACCAGAGCATCATGTCGCTGCACAATACGATACAGCGACGGATACTGAAGCGCCAACGGCGTTCCTCCCAGCCAAGTATCCTCCCAGAAGCGAGTGTTATTGCCATCACTGACAATAAACTTTGTTCTATTAAAGAAAGTAGCTTTGACTCTCATTAGCCCCTTCCAAAAGGGCGAATCAGTCGGTCTGACTGTCACCTGCGACAAAGTCTTAGAGTGCAGATACTTGTTACGAAGAATCTGCGCCCAAGTTGCCTCAGTCTCAGCTGCTAACTTATATAGCCACTTACTGAGAAGGCATCTGTTCTTGACTTCAAGATTCTCAACACCAAGACCCCCTTGGTCTTTTGGTCGGCATATGACATCCCATTTGGCTAAACGGTACTTTTTCTTAAGTTCATCACTCTGCCAGAAGAAACGGGACCGATAGAAGTCCAGCCTTTTCCTAACTCCAACTGGTACTTCAAAGAAGGACAAAAAAAACATAGGCATACTCGTGAGCACCGAATTAATGAGAATCAATCGGCCTCCATACGACATGAGTTTGCCCTTCCAGCAGCTCAGTTTCTTCTCGAACCGATCCTCGATACACTTCCATTCGCTGTTTGTCAACTTACGATGGTGAATGGGGATACCTAGGTAAGTAAACGGAAGTGCTCCCAAATCGCAACCAAACAATTGCTTATATGCATCTTGTTCCTCTTTGGCTCTACCAAAACAGAACAACTCGCTTTTATGGAAGTTAATCTTCAGACCGGTCAATTGCTCGAAAAGGCACAACACCAGCTTCATATTTCTCGCTTTTGCCAAGTCGTGCTCCATAAAGATGATTGTATCATCAGCGTACTGCAGGATCGACACACCACCATCAACTAGATGAGGCACCAAGCCACCCACTTGCTCGGCCTCCTTTGCCCTACCTATCAAGATTGCCAACATGTCAACGACAATGTTGAACAGAATAGGAGACATTGGATCACCTTGTCTCAGGCCCTTGTGTGTCTGGAAATAATGGCCTATATCGTCATTCACTTTAATTCCAACACTCCCTTTTTGCGTGAAAGATTCAACTTGGCGTCGCCAAGCTTCATCAAAACCCTTCATGCGAAGTGCATGTTGAAGGAAAGGCCATTTGACTTTATCGTACGCTTTCTCGAAATCCACCTTAAAAACAACTCCATCAAGTTTTTTCGAGTGAATCTCATGGAGCGTTTCATGTAGGACCACAACCCCTTCGAGGATGTTCCTGTCCGGCATGAAAGCAGTTTGAGCAGGCTGCACCACAGTATGCGCAATCTGCATGAGCCTATTCGTCCCGACCTTGGTAAAAATTTCGAAACTAACATTAAGAAGACAGATAGGCCGGAATTGCTCAATCCTCACTGCCTCTGTCTTCTTGGGAAGAAGGGTTATCGTTCCAAAATTCAGCTGAAAAAGGTGAAGCTGGCCAGAGAATAAATCATTGAACAACGGCAATAGATCTCCTTTAATAATATGCCAACACTTCTTGTAGAACTCTACCGGGAAACCATCCGGGCCAGGAGCCTTATTATTCTTCATCTGAGAAATGGCCTCATACACCTCTTTCTCAGAAAAAGGAGCAGCTAAAATATCATTCTCAACAGCCGTAAGTTGAGGCACATCCTCAATCCTAGACTCATCCAGCGACACACAGTTATCCTCTGGAGGCCCAAACAGCTGCTTGTAATACTCAGTAATATATAGCTTTAAGTTTTCCTGACCAAGAATCGTTCCCTCATCCTGTTCAAGCTGAAAGATCCTCTTCTTTCTATGCTTACCATTGGCGGTCATGTGAAAAAATTGTGTGTTCGCGTCCCCCTGGACAACTCTTCTGACCTTGGCCCGAAGCGCCCACTTTAATTCTTCCTCACGAAGGAGCTCTTTCAGCCTCATCTCCGCGTCTAGCTTGGCATGAAGCTCCGAGGCTGGCAGGATCATGGTTTCGGCTTTTACATCAAGGGACTGAATAAGGGTAAGGAGCTGTTCCTTCTCAATCTTATAAATCCCGCTGAGATGCTTAGCCCACCCACGTAGGAAACTTCTCAAATGCCTAATTTTATTCTGCCAGCGCTCAAGCGCAGTCTTACCTCCTGCATCCTTAGCCCATTCTCTGGCTACGAGATCCAAGAAACCTTCTCTCTCAAAACAAGCAAGCTCGAAAGAAAAAACATTTTTATTTCCCAAATGTGTGGCCTCCCCAGAGTCAAGGAATAAAGGCGTGTGATCAGAAATACCACGTGTAAGTGCCTGGACTGTTACATATGGGAATTTATGCTCCCATTCGACGCTAGCCAGGACTCGATCCAGCTTTTCAAACGTCGGATTTGGCATGGCGTTAGCCCAGGTAAACTTTCTGCCCGAAAGCTCTATCTCACGCAGATCCAAGCTTTCAATGATAGTGTTAAACATGAACGACCATCTGCCGTCAAAATTATCATTATTCTTCTCATCACGCCTTCTGATGATATTGAAATCACCCCCACGAGGATAGGAAGTTGTTCAGAACCGCAAATCCTAACCATATCAGCCAAGAAATCCAGTTTAAGCTCGGGCTGTGCGGCACCATATACCGCCACCAAAGCCCAGTTAAACCCATCGGTCTTCGACCGCACCCTAAACTTTACAGCGAAATCTCCCATGACCACGCTTCGGACTTCTAACGAATCACATCTAACTCCGAGTAAGATCCCACCCGATCTTCCTCTCGGTGGTAGACAATGCCAGTCAAAATCAATACCTCCCGATAAAGTATTGAGAAATTGTGTCGAAAAGTTGGCTCTACCAGTTTCCGACAAAGCGATAAAGTCCAACTTATGCTCAATAGAAGCCTCAGCAAGAAACCTTCTTTTAGCCAAGTCTTTCAGACCTCTGCTATTCCAAAAGATTCCTTTCATATCTCGTCATGGAATTTTTTAGCCGTTCGTATCCGAGAGCTCGTACGCACTGCGGAATCTGGGTAAATCTTCCGCTTCCATTTGTGTTTAGGAATATGTAAACCCTCCAGCTGGTCCGCACAACCAGTCTCAGAGGTGCGCACTTCCACATTGTCCACTCGCTCATCCTCCTCCTTAGGCTCAGGAGACGGATGAGCAAGATCCGCGCACAAATTATCGAGCACCCTGACCCCCAAAGCATCGATATCGGAGTTATTCATGGGTTTAACCGCAGCTAAGTTACGAATCATCTCAAGCGCCCGTTCGGCCTCTAAATCCAGCATATCATTAACCGAGGTTGAAATTTCACTATCATTACTACCTAGTGAAATTCCTAGCTGATTTGCATTATTGATAATCTCATCGTTGGAAAAATGCAAAATAGAATTAGAGGTATTGACCGACATACCAGTAGTGACCTCCACGTCACGAAGCTTGGCCGCCCTCATGGCGCACCGCTGCTGAATGTCGTCCACTTCCGGATGGTCCTGGCGACGGCTACTCAACCGTCGCCCCTCAGAGACCGGATCCGAAATACCACCGAACGCAATCACCTCCTCCCGAGTAGCTCTACTCGAGTGAACCAAGCCGGGGGAGGGTGGAACCTGGACCTCCTGCCCAAGCTCCCCATCCACCCCGGCCCAACAGCCAGCCGGAGGCACCGGCGCCGTAGGCGGGCAGGCCCCCCTGGGCGCCCCGAGAGAAGAGGACCCCGAGAGAAGAGGACCCCGAGGCCACCTGCCCCGAGCCCCCTCCGGAAAGCAACGCCGGCCCGGCGATAGGGGAGGTAGGTGCCGGGGCTAGCAGCCTTGGCCCCCCTCCCGAAGAGTCAATCTCCACCGTCGGGAACTCGACCTCCGCAAGCCCTGATGAGGGCGCCGAGGCCACCTGCCCCAAGCCCCCATCAGCAGATGACGCCGCCGGCTGCAACTGTGGTATCGCGACCGTAGGGGAGGGATCCGAAATCACCATCTCCATACCCCCTCTTGCGAGAACGACCTCCTCCGCCTCATCCCTGACCGAGATTGGCGACGCCCCAAGAAGAGGAACCACAGACTCCTCAAACTCCAAGACCGGTAGCGAGTGCTCGAACACCTCATCAGACTCCACCCGTTCACTCCAAAGTCTCGGGGGTGCAGATGCCGGCTCGAAAGACCCGAATCTGAGAGTAGCCGTAGGCACCGTAGAAGGTGGTACCGTCCCATCCGCAGACACCTGAGAGTCAGCACCCGGCGCAGTGGACAACTCTCGTCCACTGTCAGCAGCTGGTGCCTTCTTAAGTGCCGAACTATCATCACCCTCGTGCATATCAGTATCAGTCCCGTTGGCCGCCTCGGCGAACAGACTCTCATCCTCGAACTCAATGACTAGGTTATAGATGTGGCCTCGATATGCCCACTTAACCACCTCAAGCACGTACTCGATATTCAGCACACGGACCAGTAGACGGGCAATCCCGTGGGCTCTGGTAATGTCCATATCCACTCGCTCTGGTCTGCCCACCATGATACCCAAACTGGCCACGACCCGGGCATCCTGCATCGGCTTGGAGGGAGCCCCAGAGAACCGCAGCCAAACCCGAGTCAGAGGCTTGCCCGTAGGCTCAATCCTCTTCCGCTCGTGAAACTCAAGCACACCATCAGTACCCGGCACCTTGCACATCCCGAAACTCAGAAGTCTCTGAATATCCTCAACTGACGGGAACCCAACCCGAAACAGTTTGTCCTCGATACTAACAAGCTCCCACTGGAAATCACCAGGAGCTAACTCCTTGAGCCTCTGAACAATCTGTGCCTCCGAGACCTCTCCTCTGGTAATTTTGACTAACCCAGTCGTCAAACTCAAGGTCTCGTCAGGAACCTCCATCTCCGTTGGAGATTCAAAGAACGTAAGTTCAGCACAGTACACTCCATACATCATGAGTGATGGTGCCTGATCTCTCAAAAATGGTCAGTCCCCCGAATCATGTGCCGGTTTGCCACAAGTGCCACACAGCTCAGCCACACACTCAGCAATGAAATGTCCCTTGCCACCACACCTATAGCACATCATTTTTTCTTTCTTACGCGCCCACTTGGACGCCCTTTCAGACTCAGCCCTGTCAGTCGCCTCTGCTATCGTGTCAACCCGGACTCTTTTCCGGGAATCTCAGCAAAGGCAAGCGCCGAGACCACCTCCATAGCTTGTCCTGATAGAACCTGCTCCTCAACGGTCCCGTCAACCACCATCTGGTCAACAACAGTCGGCGGTGGCTGTCGTGTGCGGCACCGGCCACCTCGACCCCCACGGCCACCACGATGACCGCGGAACCCACCCCGCTGTCGGTAGCCCGGGCCAGACGCCCCCTCAACAAAGCCTCCTAGGGGCCCCATGAACGGTCGCTCCGCCGTGCCATCGCTCTGCCAAGCATAGCCCCGACCACCGCCCGTCGACGAGGACCCACGGTGCTTACCAAATCCATACGCATCGAAACCATCATCACCCCACTGCCCCCGGGGCGCGGCAGGAACTTGAGGCGGCAGCGGTAGCTGCGCCTGCACCGTCCCGACCCTATTCTGCTGGGGCTTAGCGACGAGGTGAGGCGGTGGGGCCGGCCTCGGCTGCTGCCCGGTCGAGAGCCCCGGCGCAGTCGGCCTTGACACCACGCCACCACGGCCCGCCGCGTTCATCCCGGCCGCTGCCGGCGCCGGATGACGAAAACCCACAGGAGCAGGGGCCGGCGGTCGAGGACCAGGCAAAACTCCACCACGGCCCGTAGCCGAACCAACCGCCGCCACACCTCGACCAGCAGGCAGAATCGATGGAGGTAGCCTTCCATGGCCAGTCCCAGGGTTGAACGACGGCACTGCCCCGCGGCCACTACCCGCGGGCAACGGCAGCGCAGCCCCATTCCCGAAAGCTGGCGGCGGCATGGCGCCACGGCCAGCGCTAGTGCCCTGCGGCGGCTCGGCCTGGACGCGGCCGGTCCCGGACTTCTTCCCCGGCGGCAAGGCACCTCCGCGGCCCGCCATCGCCGCAAGCGGGGGAATACGCCGCGCCCGTCCACTCCCTGCCGATCGAAGGTTCGGACTCCGGCGTCGTAAAACCCTAACCGGCGAAGGCGTGGAACGGAACGACGATCGAACTGGCAAACCTACGTCGCCCACAGAAGCAATCATGACCGGATCCACCTGGGCCGCATACCCAGGCGATTCCGGCCCGACCAGCCCACCCGCAACGCACCGATCCGCTCCCAGGAGAAGCTGGTTTGGCACCGGGTTAGCCTGGGCCTCATACCCAGTTAACCCCGGCCCAACCTGACTCAGCCCAAGAGCACTTTCATTCGGCCTCTCTCAGCCAATTAGCAAATTCAAACGTCGCTGGCGATCGGCAGCGACCCCGAAGCCCGAAAATCCGGGCGAGACAACCGCATGCGCCGCCGGCAGCGATCTGGCCGCCGTCCGGCGATCCTTCTTCTTCTTCCGCTTAACAACGATCCACGACTCCGGCCGAACTAGATCAAAGACAGTGAGATTAGGAAGACTAACCTTCGGTAGAGGGCCCTTCCAAGGCTTGACCGCCGCCGACGACAATCTCCGATAAATTAGACGGCGTACCATCTCCCTTTTGTCGCCCGCGTGTAGCCCGATCCTTGCCGGATCATGGAGAGGCAACACCTCGCCGATGGAAGACGCGACCTCCTCTTCCGTGTATCCGGCATTGAACCAGTCGTTGACGTGGTCGGAGGGAGTCGGCGTCGGCGGTGATGGCGGAGCATCGTCCGCATCCCCTTCCGCGTCCTCCTCGTCAGCGTCCGCAAGCGCCCAAAACCTGCCACCTACCCGCCGTCCCTCGCCGGAGAGGAGAGGCGGCGCGCGTGCGGTCGCCCCACCCGTCGGCATCCCAGGCTAGGATGAACATCCAACACGCCACGTATACCTCTTGATCACCTTGTCCTGAACCATGAAAAGAAATCCCGCCATAATCAACGGACTGATGCGGCGGTTCGTGCACGAGGAGAGAGTTTTGGACTACAGCGGCATGATCCAACTTACCTTGGGGACGCACTTGCCGCAGTTGACGCAGCGGACGAACCTGACGTGGCCGCGGCCATGCTTGTTGCGGCCGCCGTTCCGGCGCTTGAAGGTCTGTGACAATCACACGCAGCGAGGGAAAGGGTTAGACCTGCATTGGATGGCATGCCGGAGTTGAGGTGAAAGCACGGGCGATGGGCTCTTACCATGGCGGCGGCGGCGACGCTCGGGCGAAGGCGCGAAATGTACGGCGCGTGGTCGGCGGCGGCGTCTCCGAGCTCCGAAGTCTCCGGGTCCTTGTAAGGGTTTCGGTCCAGCCAGCTGTGGTCTTTATATAGTCAGTGGCGGGACCAAATGGCATCGGAGCTGTTCGTTGCTGGATCGACGGTCCACGTTGCTAGCGGGCAGCAGGTGGGTCTAATCGAAGGCGTATTTACTGCCTTTCCGCTTTGGCACTCGTCAACCGCTTCAAACTGCGCTTGGAGTAATGGATACGGGATTTATACCAAACCTGTTTCCACTAATCACGTTTAGGATTCTAACCACCTAAAACTATGTTTGGTTGGTCCACCAAATCTCGGGATAAGGAAAACTTGGTTTCCCATAAACCAGAAAAATGAGTATTTGGAAAAACCACTAATCGTCGTTTTTCTACAAACCAGCTTAGTTTATTGTTCGTTTCAATCGGAGACTGTAGCTTCGATGAGACCTACGCTGAGTGGGTAGCGTGTAAGTACGTGTACTATGGCAAGGAAAGCCCCGTTCAGGTGCCGTGGTTGCTGCTCCTCGGTGAGGATAACATCGGCGCCGTGGTTGCAAATCCAGCACGCTGGTGCCGCCGGCGAGCCCACAATTCTTACTGTCACTGAAGCAGCAGCTGAGGCAGGCCATGGCCTGACCTCTTCAAGGAGAAGCTACTCGAGCTCTGTCCCATGCTTACGCCGTTCTACAGCCTCGATAACACTAACACCTACCTCGCCGGAGCCGGCCTCTGGCGCGCTCTTTTGCGTCGTGTAGATCAGTTGATGAAACGATCGGCGTGCGACACACACATATATGAAATCGCATCACAGGCCAATGGAGTGCAGCACGGTGGGGTTGATGGCAGTGATGGGGCCGCCGAAGACGAGGTTGTGGCCGCCGACGAACCCGGCGTCCCGGCCTGGTCGGACGCGCGGCTTCCGTCACGTCGACCGCGCGGCTTCGGTCACGTCGACCGCGCGTAGCACCTTTCCACGCACCGTGTCTCCGTCTCCTCGGCGCTCAAGGCCACCACGACGCAGCTCGGTGGCATGGCGCATGAGGTCCCGTGGCCGCGCGCACCAGGCCCAGCAGGGCAGCATCGGCCAGCAATTTGATGGACATGGCGTGGTCGAGCGTCCAGCTCCGTGTCCGTGAAAGGCCCGTCGGAAGCACCACGAACTGTGATGTGGGGGCGCGGTGCCTCCCCTCTTGCCTCTCATGTGAACGGCTTGGAATCGTTCTCTCAAGGTTGAGGATGACCCGAAAGAGACGCCAAACAAAGTATTCTATAAACCAGCTTTATCAAAATAACAACTTAAAACTGGTTTTCCTAAAAATACTCTTAAAACTAGTTTTACTAAAACTTGTTCCAAATAGTAGTTATCCAAACAACCACTTATTCCATGGAGGGACCTATGGCATCCAAGCTGTTCGCTCGTTGATCGACGGTCCATGTTGTGACCGGGCTGCAGATGAGGTCTAATCGAAGGCGTATTCACTGCCTTTCCGCTTTGGCACTCGTCAACCGCTTGTTTCACGTAATGGCGGTAGACACTCCCTCTTATTTATTTTTTGCGGGGAAGACACTCACTCTTATTAGCAGGACTCGTTTCCCTTTACTAGCTTGTAAACATGGTTAACTCGTTAGGGCATCTTCAACATTGATCCTTAAACTGCCGCCTTCATTCGGACCAGGCAGTCCGGACGTGATTTGTTATCTAACATGGTACCTTATCGGTCCACGGACCGATCAGGACGTTCATTTCCCAACAAATCGGAGGCAAACCAAGGGGGCTTTGTGGGTATTCCGAGTGCTGCCACGCACACGTTCACCACTTTGGACCCACCCAAACCATCTCTCTCCTTCGTGCCTTTTCTCGTGCGAAGTAGTTGCCATGCATTTATGTCGGTCAGGGCCACTCCTAAGCGCCAGCGCCACATTCATGCTGGCCCAGAGCGGACGCGGCCTCTCACTGGAGCCGTCTGTGCCACGTGTCCTGGTGTACGCATCATCTCTCCGCATGCAAACACTGCCGTCCATCCACCTGCTGGCATTAAACAAGCATGGTTGTCGAGAAATCAACTCCGTTGTCCGGCATGCAAACGCCACCCGTCCGTCCGCCTGCCCAACATTTGAGAGCTTGCCACTTGGCCTGGCCAACGCCCGAATACAGGTTGGCTTGCCGACTAGCTCTCCCGAGGGCAATGATGCCGACACGACGATGGACGAGGCGGTGCCACTGCCCTCCCGGTCGATGTCGGCATCACCTTGGAGTAGGCTGATACGTCCCCAACGCTATATTTACATCATTTTTTATGTTTTTAGCCTAATATTTATTTATACTAACCTATTAATTCAGTGTCAAAGGCGAGAACCAAAAGTCGAGAACACATAAATGCTTTTGGCACCTGGAGCAGCAAGAGGATTTCTCGATATGCTTGGCTTAGTTGATTGCATGCATTGTCAATGGAAGAACTACCGGTAGGTTTGAGTGGGAAATACCACGGTCACACCAAAGGTGCCACCATCATACTTGAATTAATGGCATTAAAAGACTTGTAAAATTTTCAGGCTTTCTTGGCAAGCCATGGTCCTACTCACAACGACATCATTGTACTTCAACGATCACCTCATGTAAGAGACTTTGTGATGGGGATGTTAGGGCGTGCTACTACACCAGTAGCGTGAACGACTACACCATGGGGTACTAATGCACTATCTTAACGGTGGTATGTATTCTTGGTGGACAGGTCTATGAATATTATTCCCAATTCCTAACGTAACAAAAGATGTCTGATACGTCTCAAAAGTATACTTTTTCTATGTTTATGCTCTTTATACCCTTATTACATAGTTTTGGCACTTTTTATATAATTTTATTGGGCTAACCTGTTAATTTAGTGCCTAGTGCGAGTTGTTGTTTTTGGACTTCGCATAAATAATATTTTTCAAAGATCAAAAAAATAAATTAAAACTATGTCGTGAAAATTGCCAAAGAGCCGCCGGGGGGAGCTCCTAGGCTCCCACACAACCTAGGGTTGGGCCATGACCCCCTATGGCAGATCTCCACCGCCTATTGGTTCTTGTGCCTTTATATACATGAGAAAAGCCCATAAATATTTACCGAGGAAATTTTCTGTCACCACCACCACACATTCGGAGGCGATCCAATCCGGTGGCCATTTCCGTACTCTGTCGGAGGGGGGCTTCGCCGCCGAAGCTATCTTCATCAATCTCATTGCTCTGATGACCATGTGTGACTAGTCCTCCTAGGACTATGGGTCCATAAAAGTAGCTACGTGGTATCGTCTCTCCCTTATCCTTCAATACAAAGATCACATGAGTTGTGTAAACCCTTTGCCCATGTTGAACCACCCCTTACTTATGGAGGACCGGTTCCCTCCACTCATTTGAATCATGTTGGTCATCCTCCTAAGTTTGTGAAAAATGAGGATTTTGCCTCTTGGGTCTACCGTTTTAAACGTCATTTAAATCATAGTTCTACTAATCTTTGGAGAATTATTGAGCAAGGCTTCTACCTGCATGACCCAAGCAACCTCAGTCCTAGAGAAGCCGCGGATCATCAATTCAACGAGTCCACTCTCTTCATTATCCAAGATACAACTCCACCCGAAGATATTGCGCATCGCCGACCCTTCACTGTGGCCAAGAAAGCATGGCAACATGTTGTTTCCATTTACAAGGGAAGTGCAAGCATTCAACGCTCCAACTATGAAGTGGTGCAAGATGAAGCCGATGAGTTTGCAATGAATGAAGATGAAGAACCTCGTGAGATTTACCGGAGATTAACCACTCTCGCGGTCTCACTCCGAGATCATGGGAGCAAAGATACGGATGACAATTGGATCAAGTGCAAGTTTCTCAAGGCCATGATCCTTACCATAAGGCCATGTCCTCCGTCATCCGTCAAAGGCCGGACTTTCACGCGTTGTCCTCAAGTGAAGTATTGGATGAGTTTGTTGCAATGAGGATCTTGGACAAGACCGCCGACAATGCGGTGTTGCGTTCGCAACGAGCAAAGAATCCCAACCTTGCTTTGAAGGCCAAGGCTAGTGTGGAAGAAGAGGGTGAAGAGGAAGAAGAGGAGTGTTGCCCCGAAGATACCAAGTATGCTTATCATGAGCACATGGCTCTTGCTTCACGATAATTTTGGAGCAAGAAGAACTCAAGGCCCAACTTCAACAAGAACAACTCAAGTGGAGCCCGGGTCAATCAACGTGTGAGGACATGCTATAATTGTGGCAATGTGAGCCATTTTGTTGCGGAGTGCCCATACAAGAAGAGGGAAGACAATGGTGGCAAGCTTATCCGAAAAGACAAGGCCAAGTCCTTCCCCAACAAGAACAACTTCACTAAGAAGACTCCTCCCAAGGGGTTGGTGGCACAAGAAGAGTACATTGAGGATGATGATGATGAAGACGGTGAGACGGTTGCCATGGCCTCCGTTGCCATTGCAACAACTCCACGGGTGTCCCTCTTCGACTCACCCAACAAGAACATCACCGCCAAGTGCCTCATGGCCAAAGCCACCAACAAGGTAACCCCCAACATCAAAACCACCATCACTACTAATCCCTCCTTGACGGATTGCATTGATGAATGTGAGGGGTCGAAGGAGGAAGAAAATGAATTTGAGTCTTTTATGAGTAAGCTCAAGGGGAAACCCAAGAAGCACTTCGTTGCTCTCTTGGAACAACTTGGTGAAGCCAATGACATGATCGAGGCTCATGAAGAAACCATCTCTAAGAAGGAGGTGCATAGTCGTGACTATGCCGATGAGATATCGGATCTCTCTAATGCGCTTGAGGAAGAGCGTGGTCATCGTTTGGCTCTTGAGGAGTCACACAACGATGATCATGCTAAATTAAAGAAAGATCTTGATCATGCTCTTGTTGTATCTCGTGTGCTCAATTCCAAGAAGGCCAAACTTGGGGTTGATCTTGCTAGACTCAAGGAGGAGTTTGATATACTTGACAAGGCTCACAAGGCCTTGAAGGGTGCTCATGCTGGCCTCAAAGAGTCTCATGATCAACCCCATGTGAAGCTAGCCAAGGAGAAAGCCACATTTCCTCATGTGGTTTTAATTGATAATGCAAATGCTACTAACCCGTGTTGTGAGCATGTGCATCTTGTGGAGGAGAATGCAAAGTTGAAGGAGCAACTTGAGAAAGGCCTTGTGTCTTGCATACAAGGTGAGAAGAACCTCAACGACCTTTTGAGGAATCAAAAGGAAGTTGTGGGCAAGGAGGGAATTGGGTTTGAACCCAAGTCCAAGAACAAGAAGAAGAATGAAAAGGCCAAACGACCTCCTCCTCTCAAGCAAACTTTTGTGAAGGAGGGAGAGGGTTCTCCTAAGGAGAAGAAGAACAATGTGAAGGGTGGTGGTGTCAAGAAGGGCAATGCCACCCCTTCCAATAAAGCCGGCGACTTTAACCCTTCTTATGTGTTATGCCGTGCTAGTGATGGGCATGTTTATGCCAAATTTGTTGGTTCTCCTTATGAGTACATTAAATGGTCTATTTGGGTTCTTAAGACCCTTGTTACTAACATCAAAGGACCCATTACAAAATGGGTACCTAAAACTAAGCATTGATCTCTTATAGGTTTTGCTTCAGGTGGGGGATCATGGTTGCTCGATAGTGGAGCCACAAATCATATGACCGGAAGCAAGGACCTGGTGGTGGACGTGCACAAGATTTCATCTATGCCCACCAATGTCGAGTGGGGTGATGCCTCGTCTTCTAAGGTATTGGGTCTTGGCAAGGTTGTCATTTCTCATGATCTCACGATCGAGAAAGTCATGCTTGTTGAGTCCCTTGCATACAATTTACTTTCCGTTTGTCAACTTGCACTCATGGGCCTTGCCACTTTCTTTGATATTGATACCATGGCCCTCTTGTGGAGCAAGACTCTTAAAGTAGCCTTTGTTGGGCATGTCGAGAATGGTCTTTATGTGATTAACTTTTCGGAGCGACCCACTAAGACCGCGACATGCCTAATGGCTAAAGTTGATGTGGGATGGCTTTAGCATCACCGTTTTTCCCATGTCAATATGAGATCTTTGCAAAGTCTTCTCAAGTGGGACCATGTCCATGGACTAACAAATGTTAGTTTTTCCAAAGATCGTGCTTGTAGTGCTTGTATCGAAGGAAAGCTACATGAGAAGGCTCACCCTCCCACGACTATCATCTACTCGAAGAGGCCCTTGGAGCTCCTTCACTTGGATCTCTTTGGACCTCCATCCTTTGATAGTCTTGGGGGTAGAAAGTATTGGTTGGTGATTGTGGATGATTATTGAAGAAACACTTGGGTATATTTCTTCAAGAGGAAGAGTGAGACCCAACAAACCGTCATCGACTTTGCAAATGAAGCTCAACGTCAACACAATGCAAAGATCTTGACGATAAGAAGTGACAATGGCACCGAGTTCAAGAACTACACCTTGGATGAGTTTCTTAGTGATGAGGGGATCAAGCATCAATATTCCGCACCTTACACCCCTCAACAAAATGGTGTAGCAGAGAGGAAGAACCGGACATTGATGGATGCGGCAAGGACCATGATGGCGGAGTTCAAGTCTCCATACAACTTTTGGGCCGAAGCCATCAACAACGCTTGTCATGCATCCAATTGGCTCTATCTCTGCAAAGGCTTGAACAAGACTCCATATGAGATACTCACCGGCAACAAGCCCAACCTCAATACTTCCGGGTGTTCGGGTGTAAGTGTTTTATTCTCAAGAAAGATGTTCGTTTGTCTAAATTTGAGGCTAGAGCTCATGAGGGCATATTTGTTGGTTATGCTACAAACTCTCATGCTTACCGTGTCCTCAACAAGTCCACTGGACTCATTGAGGAAATGTGTAACGTGGAGTTTGATGAGAATAACGGCTCCCAAGTGGAGCAAAGTGGTACTTGGGATGTAGGTGATGAAATTCCTCCCCAAGCCATAAGAAGAATGGGTGTTGGTCATATCCTACCCATTGAGGAACCCCTTGTGGCCGAAGGAGAAGGACAATATTCCACCCAAGTGGAACCATCACCAACCCAACACCCACATGCTTCCGAAGAACAAAGTTAAGGCCCTCAACCAAATGAACAAGACCAAGGGCAAGATCAACCTCAAGATGGTGGTGGACCACCAAGTGATGCCCAAGGTCAAGTTCTCACCACCGAGCAAGTTCAAGATCAAGAGCAAGCTCAAGATCAAGAACAAGCTCAAGACGACGCTCAAGATGATCAAGTTACCGCTCCTCAACTCTCTCCTGAGGAGGAATTGGAGCGTCGTGCCGCCAAGATTACATCCAAGCTCACTACCAAATATCATCTCATGACGAATGTGCTTGTAAGCTTAAGAAAGGGGGTAAGCACTTGTAGACAATTAGCAAACTATTGTGAACATTACTGTTTGTTTCTTGTGTTGAACCCCAAAAGGTCTATGAGGCGCTCGAAGATCCAGATTGGCTTAATGCCATGCATGAAGAACTCAACAACTTCGAGCACAACAAGGTGTGGAGATTGGTGCCAAGGCCAACGGGGAACCATAATGTCATTGGAACCAAGTGGATATTCAAGAACAAGCAAAATGCTCATGGGATTATCGTTCGCAACAGGCTCGTTTGGTTGCACAAGGCTACTCCCAAGTCTAGGGTATCGACTATGATGAAACCTTTGCTCCCGTTGCTCGCCTTGAATCTATTCGTTTGTTGATTGCCTATGCATCTCATCATAACTTCAAGTTGCAACAAATGGATGTGAAGAGTGCTTTTTTTAATGGTCCTATTAATGAGTTGGTGTATGTCAAACAACCCCTGTGGTTTGAGGATCCCGAGTTCCCCAATCATGTGTACTAACTTGATAAGGGACTCTATGGCCTTAAACAAGCCCCACGTGCATGGTATGAGCACCTTACTGAGTTTTTGCAAGAACGTGGGTTTGAAATTGGGAAAATCGACCCCACTCTTTTTACTAAGAAGGTCAAAGGGGAGTTGTTTGTATGCCAACTATACGTTGATGATATTATCTTTGGTTTCCCTAACAAAGCTTTCAATGAGGAATTTGCCGCTCTTATGACCTCGAAGTTCAAGATGTCCATGATGGGAGAGTTGAAGTTTTTCTCGGGTTCGAAATCAAGCAAAGAAGAGAAGGAACCTTCATCAACCAAGCCAAATACACTCAAGACATGCTCAAGAGATTCAAGCTAAGTGATGTCAAGCCGGCTTCCACTCCAATGCCCGTCAAATGCCAACTTGACATAGATCCCAATGGTAAAGCGGTGGATCAAAAGGTATATCGCTCCATGATTGGCTCCTTGCTTTACCTTTGTGCATCTAGACCAGATATCATGTTGAGTGTGGGAATTTTTGCACGGTTTCAAGCCGCACCTAAGGAAAGCCACTATGTGGCGGTAAAGCGAATCTTTCGATATTTAGCTCATACCCCAAACTTTGGCTTATGGTACCCAAGAGGAGCTAACTTCAACCTTGTGGGCTTTTCAGACTCAGATTGGGCAGGAGACAAAGTGGATTGGAAGTCAACTTCCGGAGGGTGCCAATTTCTTGGTTGCTCTTTGATGAGTTGGTCTTCTAAGAAGCAAAGTTGTGTGTCTCTCTCGTCCACCGAAGCGGAGTATGTGGCCGCCGGCAGTTGTTGTGCTCAACTTCTTTGGATGAGGCAGACTTTAAAGGATTACGGTGTCATTTGTGACAAAGTGCCTCTTTGGTGTGACAATGAGAGTGCCATCAAGATCTCTCTGAACCCGGTGCAACACTTCAAGACGAAGCATATTGAGATTCGGTATCACTTCATCCGGGATCACATTAGGCGAGGGGAGATCGAGCTCAACTATGTCAACACTCATGATAACCTTGCAGATATCTTCACGAAGCCCTTGGATGAAGCAAGATTTCGCGAGTTAAGGCATGAACTAAATATCATTGATTCGAGCAATGAGGCTTGAACCCTTGCACACCCCACCATACTCATCTTGATGTCTTGTTTAGGTGTAGGCATGGACATAAGGGGAATGTTGTTCTCTCAATGAACTCTCCCTCCCCCATTATGCATAAATTGATCAACTCTTTCACATTAGCCATTTTTATGGTACTTGTGCTTCAAAGACGAGTTTTGGTCATGGGCCCAAGGATAATTCTTCGCGGTGCCATACCAATTTACTCAAACATAGGTGGCTCTGACCACCGCCCTCTCCTTTTGAGAGGTTTTGCTTCGTGTTTCGTTCTCGTTGTCTTTTTCCTTCTTTTGAGCCGTGTTTGTGTTTGAGTTGCCTCGTTTGTGTGCTCTTTTGCTGTCCGGTTACTTGTAGGTTGCATTGCAAAGGCCATGTTTTTCTGTTTTTGTCGAAACATGCACTTTCTTGGGTTTACGGTACTACCGTGGCAAGCCACGGTACTACCGCTGAAGATGGGTTGCCCTGTGCATGCACAGCTGCATCCCAAGCACGGTACTACCACTTCCATCGCGGCAGTAATTTTTTACTGCCGTTGGAAGAGCGGTACTACCGCGATGACACGCGGTACTACCACGCTGACACGAGCGCGTGGGGGTTAAGAGCGGGAAGGGGGAGTTCCAACTCCCCCATACCCATTCATCTCTTTTCCCCACTTCGTCTCTCTCTCTCTCTCCTGCCCAAGAACAGCGTCGGAGGACCTCGCCGGATCTCCGTCTCCGGCCGCTCTCCTCGCATTCCGACCGGTGGGATCGATCCCCACCTCGCCCTCTTGCCATGGACCCCGGTATCTCCCCTGGTCCCTCTCTCTTTGCCCCTTTGTTGTGCTTCTAGGTCTTGGGGAGATGCATGTGTAGTTCTTGTGATTTTCGGCTAAATCTTTGCAAGAGGAGATTGTAGGAGAGTGCTAGTGCAGTAGATATGCTATTTGGTGTGATGCAACAATGTAGTTTTGATCAACGGTAGTACCGACCTATTTTTGCAGATGTTTCTAGATTCGTAGATGCCGTTCTTGCGAGATGTGGTTCCGTGCGGTACTACCGCTCCTTCGGGAGTGGTACTACCGCTCGCTCTTACGAGAACCGCCCCATGCGGTACTACCGCTACGCTGGAGCGGTACTACCGCCTGATGACCCACAAGTATAGGGGATCAATTGTAGCTCTTTTCGGTAAGTAAGAGTGTCGAACCCAACGAGGAGCAGAAGGAAATGACAAGTAGTTTTCAGTAAGGTAATGTCTGCAAGCGCTGAAATTGTAAGCAGCGGAGTAGTTTGATAGCAAGATAAATTGTAACGAGCAAGTAACGATAGTAGTAACAAATATGCGGCAAGGTAGCCCAATCCTTTTGAGACAAAGGACAAGCCAAATGGTCTCTTATGATAAGCAAAGCGTTCTTGAGGGTACACGGGAATTTCATCTAGTCACTTTCATCATTTTGGTTTAATTCGTGTTCGCTACTTTGATAATTTGATATGTGGGTGGACCGGTGCTTAGGTGATGTGCTTACTTGAACAAACCTCCTACTTATGATTAACCACCCCCCCTGCAAGCATCCGCAACTACGAGAAAAGTATTAAGAATAAATTCTAACCATCGCATTAAACTTTTGGATCCAATCGGTCCCTTACGGAATAGCGCATAAACTGGGGTTTAAGCTTCTGTCACTCTCGCAACCCATCATCTAATTGCTACTCCACAATGCATTCTCTTAGGCCCAAATATGGTGAAGTGTCATGTAGTCGACTTTCACATGACACCACTAAGGGAATCACAACATACATACTATCAAAATATTGAACACATATCAAATTCACATGATTACTTGCAACATGATTTCTCCCGTGGCCTCAACAAAAGTAACTACTCACAAATGATAAACATGCTCATGATCAAAGGAGTATTATAGAGCATAATGGATCTGAACATATAATCTTCCACCAAATAAACCATATAGTAATCAAGTACAAGATGTAATCAACACTACTAGTCACCCACAAGCACCAATCCATTGTTTCGGTAACAAGATTGAACACAATAGATGAACTAGGGTTTGAGATGAGATGGTGCTGTTGAATATGTTGATGGAGATTGCCTACTCCAAGATGGGAGAGTTGTTGGTGATGATAATGACAATGATTTCCCCCTCCGGGAGGGTAGTTCCCCTGGCGGAATCGCTCCATCGGAGGGCAAAAGTGCTCCTACCCAAGTTCCGCCTCGAGACGGCGGCGCTCCATCCCAAAAGTCATCCCTTATATTTTATAGGTAAAAATGACATATATACCAGAAGATGGGCACCGGAGGTGGGCCTGGGTGAGCACAACCCACCAGGGCACGCCTGGGCTCCCTGGAGCACCCAGGTGGGTTGTGCCCACCTGGTGGGCCCCCTTTGGTAGTTATTTGCTCCAATAATTCTTAATATTCCATAAAAAATCTCCGTGAAGTTTCAGCTTGTTTGGAGTTGTGCAGAATAGGTGGCCTGACGTAGCTTTTCCAGGTCCAGATTTCCAACTGCCGGAATTCTCCCTCTTTGTGTGTACCTTGCAAATTATGAGAGAAAAGGCATTAGAATTACTCAAAAAAGCAGTATTATGGATAAAAACATTATAAATAACAGTAAGAAAACATGATGCAAAATGGACGTATGAACTCCCCCAAGCTTAAACCTCGCTTGTCCTTAAGCGAAAACCGAAATCGAAAAACATGTCCACATGCTTTGAGAGAGAGGTCTCGATAAAAACAAAATACAGACATAGAAGCATCATGTTGATTATCATAACAGCAACTAATTTAAACATAAGACTTTTATCATAGAACTTTCATCATACACTTATCATGAATAAGTAACAGTTCATCACACAATCGAAGTATAAAGCAAAAACTCTATTAGAAACCAACAAACTATGTTCTCTATCAACTTTGCAACTACAATTCATCATCTTTTCAGGAAGGGTCACGTGTCAGAGCCTTTATGCAAGTCCACATACTCAACCATCATATAGTCTTCTATGATTGCTAACACTCACCGTGTACACATGAGCAAAACGTTTCAACCGAACACATAGAAAGATATGGGCTTATAGTTTCGCCTCCCAACATATTCACCTCAAGGGGTGGTGTCAACAATAATAACTCATGCTATCTATATTCAACTGGACATATGTGCCTAGATCTTTCCTCACCACATGATGCTTGCCCAAGGAGAAAAATAAAAAGGAATAGAAGGAAAACTTTGACTCTTTGCATAAAAGTAAATACATAAAAGTAAAAGATAGGCCCTTCACAGAGGGAAGCAGAGGTTGCCATGCGCTTATTTGTTTGTATGCTCAATCCCTTAGTGCAAAAGAACGTCACGTTGCATTGCCCCTTGTGATAGCGACCTTTATTATGCAGTCTGTCGCTTTTATTCTTCACCATCACAAGTTCGTGCAACGCTCAATTTTCTCTTACACTAAATGATCTCACACATTTAGAAGCAATTTTTATTGCCTTTTTGCACCGATGACAACTTACTGAGGGATCTTGCTCAATCCCTAGGTAGGTATGGTGGACACTTGAAAATAATATTTGTGTTTAAGGGTTTTTGGATGCAAGTAGTATCTCTACTTAGTGCCGAATTTTTGGCTAGCAAAGATAGGGGGCAAGCATCACATGTTAAAGAATCTATGACAATATGACTTCTATGTGAATATAAACAAATATAAACCATTACGTTGTCTTCCTTGTCCAACGTCAACAATTTTGGCATATAATATTTTGATGAGGGCTCACAATCACAAAAGATTTCTAGGATAGTATATTTATATGTGAATCTTCTCTTCCCTTATTAATTCTTTCATGAGTTGCATCATTGAATAATGCTATGTTTGTCAATCTCTAATAAAAATTTCTACTTATACTTTTCCTTATGTGGTGCTGTCACCTACCATAGGATAGGGATGGCAATGGGTACCCATTACCCGCATACCCTGCGGGTAAAAACCCTATTAGGGTAAGGGTATGGGACAAAAATGTACCCATGGGTAATTAAATGGGAAAATATCATACCCATCGGGTAGGGAGGGTATGGGTACGGGATTGTATAACCCATACCCGCGTACCCATGTACCCATCTAAAATGTTGACAACTGGGTTTCCTTTAATATCCTAATTTATTAATTTCCCCTCCTAATCGCGCTAGGTAAAAACTCTAATGCGCAGCCAAATTATCTCTATAATTTATCATAATTTTGTGAACTTAAAGTGTATGCCTATGTGTTGTTATTTATGATTATGTATTGTTGTTTAATATTTTTATGTTTCACTTTATAGGCAATTATTTTTGCTTATGAGAATGCGTTGTTGTACATTGTTGTTTAAAATGTGTTATTGTTAATAATTTATGATTATATGTTGTCTTTTACAACTATTTTCTACTCGATTAATGTGTTGTAAGCGCGGGTATTTTTACCCATGGGTACCCATATACCCTGTCTGGTGATGGGTATGTGAAAAATTGTACCCTTGACGGGTATGGGTATGGGTGATAGGTAAGTTCAGGGTGGACAAGTAAGGGTATGGGGTGGCTCCACCCGTACCCATACCCTGCGGGTGCCATCCCTACCATAGGATTAGTATATGATCTTATTGATTTATTTCCTTTATTTTATTTATTTACTTTCTCTTTTTCCTTTCTTATTTCTTTGCTTTATTTGCAACATGAAAGTAAATAAAGCAAAAACTCAAACTAAACTTTATTATATAACTTGCACACGATTACAAGGATAGATCACTAAGCAAACTATCAAAGAAGAAATGATCGAACTAAACTTTTATTCATCTAAAGAAAAAGGTCGAACTAAGATAAGTAAAAGCAAAAAGATAGTGGGATGATACGATACCGGGGCACCTCCCCCAAGCATGGCGGAAGCTAAGGGGAGTGCCCATACCTGATACTCAATTCTCCTTTGGTGGTGAAGAAGGTGATGTTGGTGATGAAGAAGAGAACTTGTCCTCGGATTTCCATGGCAGTGGTCCACAATCATAAGAGGAGGAGTGAGTCTCACGGGTTCTGCAACTAGCAGTCAAGCTCATACCTTTAAATCTCGCCTCATATTCAAAGACTTGGTTTTGAAGATCATAGATCTGGTGTAGCGACCCGACCTCAAACGGTCTAGTCTCTGTGCTTCAGTGTCATCCCTGGTTCGGTAATGCTGACACACACAGTACTCGAAGGATTTATAATAGATTAGCAATCACACACTTATTACATCGAATGTCTCAAAAGAGAACTTATTACAATAAATATGGCTTAAGGCCATCTAATACGACAACAACGGAAGGCTTGGAAGATAAAGTGAGTCCATCAACTCCAACGGCATAGCTGAGCTGCACGGCAACGACCTAACATACCTTACTCCTCGTCTGAAAAGTCTGCAACATAATACGTTGCAGCCCGAAAATAGGTCAGCACATGGAATATGCTGGCAATATAACACAGTAGAGCAAGAACAGAATAATGCTATCACTACATGCATATTTGGCTGCTGGAAAGCTCTATGGTTATAGTTTTTGCGAAAAGCCAATTTTTTCCTACAACAAAGGAATATATTTTATTTAACTATCATGGTAGTTGAAACATCATTGAGAAGGTTCCTCCAACTCAATCCCAATTAAAGTAATTGTCAACCCAACAATATTAATTTAGAGTGATGAGATACTTAGGATACTCCAAGTACTAGATACTCAAGATTGTCCATAACCGGGGACACGACTAACCATGATTAGATTGTACACTCTGCAGAGGTTTGCACACTTTTCCCCACAAGACTCTATCTCCTCTGTTGGATTTCTCGCACTACATGGTGTTTGAGAAACGGATGACCGAGACACAGTATTTCAGAAACATTAACTCTTTACTCCGGGCAGACCATACCAAACCTACATCCCTCTACCTGCTGATCCACCTCTTCAAGGGCTCATGCAACTTACTCAACTATGCTAGAGCCCATAATAGCTTGTTGCTGCACACGGAAGTTTCTAGCATTAAAATATCTCAGTTCCCTTTCAGCCTGGGTGGCGGACCTTAGGATGATCACACGGGTACTCTAGGATATCCTAGGACAACACTAGATTCTCCAGGTGCCCGACAAGCAATCCACCCAGATGTGTATTAAAGTTGCCACCTTAAGTTGAACCATTAATTAATCATCTCACATCTGTCATGGATTTCACTCACCCAATCCACGTCTACGAGCATAGCATAGCAATATAAGCA
Source organism: Triticum aestivum (assembly GCF_018294505.1). NCBI lineage: Eukaryota > Viridiplantae > Streptophyta > Magnoliopsida > Poales > Poaceae > Triticum > Triticum aestivum. The sequence continues at coordinate 452,849,572 of NC_057802.1, read as the reverse complement.
ATACATAGAAGTAACTCCCAAGGGTTTGAATATAACAGGGCAATAGGTTCTACCTCATCAACTACTTCCCAACCCACATGTAATCACATCCTAATCATGCAATGTTTGACGATTGGAGCTAATGCATAAAAACTGGGTATTAAAGGGGTATGATCAATGTGTTACTTGCCTTACTGACGATTCGCAAAACCTAGGGACTCATAGTAGCACGCTTCACACTCCGGGAATTCTATCGCAAACAAACAATAGCATACATAAGCAATCAAGCAAATAAGCACGGGTAAAACTCAAATAAGAAGAACTAACCAGAAAGTTCAACTTAAGAACTCCGGTTTGCAAAAAGAATCAAATCAAAGGGAGCAACGAAACGCAAACTATGAAAGAAACAAGATCCGTTTACTAATCTGAACTAAAGTAAAATTTTACAGTACCAAAATCTTGTTCAAGTTGATTAAACAGAAAGAGGCTTTCGAGACGAAGATCTAGGCGCTTGAATCGCCTGATTCCGATAAACGAGCGAAAAGATAAACTGAAATGAAAATCGGATCAGAAATCGCGATAGAAAATAATCGCGGAAAATCCAAGAAAAAGAAAAACTGATGAACAGGCTAACGAACGAACGTTCGCTGTCTGCGGCTAACGAGAGAACACCGTTCGTTAAAACGAACGTACGGACGAACGTCCGCTAAATAAACTAAACCGAGAAAACCGGCGAACCGATAAAAAACGAACTAGGGTTTTAAAAAACGGATCAGTTTTAGAATAAAACCGAACGGCGGCGGCGGCGGCGTATACCTCCGGTGAGGCGGGGCTGTGGCGGTGGGGTGCGCGGGGCGGCGGCAGGCGGCAACGGAAAGCGGCGGCGCGCGGCAAAGGGCGGCGGCGTGCAGGCGGCGGGGC
>NC_057802.1:452840298-452848343 GCF_018294505.1 Triticum aestivum | reverse complement strand
GGGGCTTGCTTGGGGGAGGGGGCAAGGCAGCGCGGGGAGGAGTCCCGGCCGGACTTGGGGTCCGGCGGCGGCACTGGCGCGGTCTCCTGGAGGGAGACGGCGGCGCGGGGCTAGCGGGCCGGCTCGGCTGGGCTTCGGCCCAGTCGGGCGCTGAGATTTTTTTTAAATAATTTCGTCGGAACTAAAATAAATCCTAGAAAATAAAATAAAAATCTAGAAATGCCAAAACAAAATTTCACCTTCTAAATAAAATATTTAGAACGAGATGAACATTTTCTTGGCCCTAAAATGCAATTTTGAAAAACGTGCAATTTTTCTAATGCAAATAAAATAGCAATAAAATCCGAATAAAATCAAGTATTTGATTTTAATATTTTTCCTCCAATAGTTCAATTATTTTGGAGAAGTCATATTATCTCCTCTCATATATTTTAATATGAAATATTTTTGGAGAGAAAAATAATTAAAGTCAAAATCCTCGTTTCAATATTTGATAAAATTCAAATATGAAAACAATGAAATCCCCAACTCTCTCCGAGGGTCCTTGAGTTGCTTAGGATTTCGAGGATCGCGAAACGAAATGCAATAAAATATGATATGCATGGATGATCTATGTATAACATTCCAAATTGAAAATTTGGGATGTTACAAACCTACCCCCTTAGGATGAATCTCGCCCTCGAGATTCGGGTTGGCTAGAAAATAGGTGTGGGTGGTCCTTGCGAAGATCATCCTCTCGTTCCCAGGTGGCTTCATCCTTAGTATGGTGGCTCCACTGAACTTTGCAAAACTTGATAACCTTGCTGCGGGTGACTCAGCTGGCAAATTCAAGAATCCTGACTGGCTTCTCCTCATAGGTCAGATCACTATCCAACTGAATCGCCTCCAAGGGTACTGTATCTCTTAACGGTATATCGGCCATCTCAGCATGACACTTCTTCAGCCGTGAAACATGAAATACATCATGAACTCCTGACAGTCCTTCAGGTAACTCCAACTTGTAGGCAACTTCTCCCATACGTTCCAAAACACGATATGGTCCTACAAATCTTGGGGCTAACTTTCCCTTAACTCCAAAACGTTTCACTCCTCGCAAGGGTGACACTCGCAGATATGCTCTTTCTCCAATTTCATAGGTTACCTCCTTGTGTTTCGAATCTGCATAACTCTTCTGCCTGGACTGAGCTACCTTCAGTCTATCTCGGATCAACTTAACTTTCTCTTCAGACTCCTTGATCAAGTCTGGTCCAAACAACTTCCAGTCTCCAACTTCATCCCACATTAACGGTGTTCTGCACCTTCGTCCATACAGGGCTTCGAACGGTGCCATCTTCAAACTGGCTTGGTAGCTATTGTTGTATGAGAACTCTGCGTAGGGCAAATTTTCATCCCAACTAGATCCATAATCCAGCGCACAAGCCCTCAACATGTCTTCCAGAATCTGGTTGACTCTCTCGTTCTGTCCATCTGTCTACGGGTGAAATGTTGTAGTGAACTCCAATCTCGTTCCCAAAGTCTGGTGCAGTTGATGCCAAAACTTTGAGGTAAACTGTGTTCCTCTATCTGATACGATGGTCCTCGGAACTCCATGCAGACATACGATCCTGGTCATATATATCTTGGCCAACTTCGCACTTGTATAGATGATTTTCACTGGGATAAAGTGAGCCACTTTGGTCAAGCGATCAACTACTACCCATATAGAATCATTTCCTGATTTGGTCCTGGGCAATCCGGTGATAAAATCCATGCCAAGTTTATCCCACTTCCATTCGGGTATCGGCATAGGCTGTAACAATCCTGCTGGCTTTTGATGTTCTGCCTTCACTCTCTGACATACATCACATACGGCTACATACTCGGCAATATCCTTCTTCATACCAGTCCACCAGAACCGTTCCTTCAAATCCAAATACATCTTGGTGTTTCCGGGGGTGTATCGAGTATGGTGAGTCATGAGCCTCCTGAAGTATTAACTTCCTGATCTCTGTGTTATTGGGCACATAAACACGGTCCTCAAACCATATGGTGTCATGCTCATCCTCACGAAAACCTTTTGCCTTTCCTTTGCTCATTCTCTCTTTTATCTCGGCAATTTCTTTGTCATCCTTTTGAGCTTCTCGAATCTTTCCTAACAATGTAGAATGAACCTCCATTGTTGCAACAAAACCTCTAGGAACAATCTCCAATCGAAGTTCCCTGAGATCCTCTGCTAACTCCTTTGGGAATCCCGTGCTCACTAGGGTGTTAGCATAACTCTTCCGACTCAAAGCGTCTGCTACGACATTGGCCTTGCCTGGATGATAGTGCAGGTTCATGTCATAATCCTTTATAAGTTCCAACCATCACCTCTGCCTAAGGTTCAGCTCCTTCTGTGTGAAAATGTACTTCAAACTCTTATGATTCGTGTACACATCACAACGGTTTCCAATAAGGTAATGCCTCCAAGTCTTCAACGCATGCACTACGGCTGCTAACTCCAAATCATGCATGGCATAATTCAATTCATGCAGTTTTAGTTGTTGTGAGGTATACAAAACAACTCTTCCGTCCTGCATAAGCACACTTCCAAGTCCTAGGCGAGAGGCGTCGCAATACACTTGGAAATCCTTGCGTATATCTGGCAGAATCAGCACTGGGGCTGTAGTCAAACGTTTCTTTAACTCCTGAAAGCTTGCCTCACATTCTTCCATCCATTTAAATTTGGTATCCTTCTTCAATAACTCCGTCATTGGCTTTGCAATCTTGGAAAAATTCTCAATGAATCTTCGGTAGTATCCCGCGAGTCCAAGGAAACTGCGGATCTCGCTAACTGAAGTGGGTGCCAACCATTCAGTGACTGACTGAACCTTGGTGGGGTCTACCGCTATACCTTCTCCTGATATAACATGTCCAAGGAATCCGACTTCCTTCAACCAAAACTCGCATTTGTTGAACTTGGCATACAACTGGTGTTCCCTGAGTTTCTCGAGAACTAAACGCAAATGCTCTTTGTGCTCCTCCTCATTCTTCGAGTATACCTTTATATCATCAATGAACACCACAACAAACTTATCCAAATATTCCATGAACACTTTGTTCATCATGCTCATGAAGTAGGCAGGGGCGTTAGTTAGTCCAAATGACATGACCGTATATTCATACAACCCGTACCGTGTGGTGAATGCTGTCTTTGGTATATCCTTCTCTCGAATCTTCAGCTGGTGATATCCTGATCGCAGATCGATATTTGAAAACACCTTAGCTCCTTGCAGTTGGTCAAACAAATCATTGATCATCGGCAGTGGGTATTTGTTCTTGATCGTCACCTCATTTAACGCATGATAATCAACAACCATTCTTAGAGACTTATCCTTCTTCTCAACCAAAAGTACTAGGGCTCCCCATGGTGATGAACTCCGTCGAATGTAACCTTTCTCTAATAACTCCTTGATCTGCTTCTTAATCTCCTCCACATTTGCGGGCATCCGATAGGGTCTCTTTGATATTGGCCCGGTACCTGGCAATAGCTCTATCAAAAACTCGATGTCTCGATCTGGTGGCATGCCTGGTAACTCCTCTGGAAAAGCATCCGGGTAATCCTTCACTACAGGCACTTCCTCCTGAACAACTCCCGTGAGGGTATTTACTTGGCTCCTCCTAGGCGCATGCCTAGATACATACTTAATCCTTTTTCCCTCCGGGGTGGTGAGATAAATCGACTTACTAGCACAGTCAATGCTTCCTCCATAATTTGACATCCAGTCCATGCCTAATATCACATCCAATCCTTGTGACTCCAAAATTATTAGGTCTGACGGGAAAACGTGGCTACCAATGGTTAAGGGTATCTGGTCGCACCATCAGCTAGCCATATACTCTGCTCCAGGTGAACTCACTAACAGAGGGGTCCTAAGGGTTTGGGTTGGTAGTTTAAACTTATCCACGAATCCCCTTGATATGTATGAATGCGATGCACCGGTATCAAAAAGAACAAGGGCGGTAAAAGACTTAACCAAGAACTTACCTATAACCACGTCTGGCTGCTCTTCAACCTCCTCCACGTTAACGTGGTTCACTTGTCCTTTGTTGAATGGATTGGGCTTCTTCCCAGCGCTCCCATTACCATTTCCATTCTTCTCTTCAGGGCACTCAGTGGCATAGTGTCCAGTCTTCCCGCACTTAAAGCAAGTAATGTGACTTAGATCTCTCTTGGCGGGTGTGGCTGGATTGGAGCGGTTCTGATTGTTGTTTGTTCCGTTCCCATTCCCATTCTTAGAACCATTGTGGTTATGCGAACTTCCTCCGGTGTGGTTATGACCTCCTTGGTTATGAACAAGTCCTCCCGAGTTCGGGGTTAGGCGAGGTTTCTGCTGAGCTCCTGAGTTATACCTCCCTTGCCCATACTTCCTCTTACAGCTCTCAATTTGCTGCTGCTTCCCTTCAATCATAAGAGCCTTATCTACCAACTCCTGGTAGTTGTTGAATGTTGCTACCATCAACTGCATGCTCATCTCATCATTCAGCCCTTCCATAAATTTCTCCTCCTTCGCGGCATCTGTGGCCACATCATCAGGGGCATAGCGAGATAACTTGCTAAACTCATCCACGTACTGAGCTACAGTATGGTTCCCCTGGCATAAGTTGTGAAACTCATGCTTCTTCATATTCATAGCTCCAGTTGAGACATGGGCCGTGCGGAAAGCTTGCTGAAACTGATCCCAAGTGACGTTGGCTATGGGGAAAGTGGCCGTATAATTCTCCCACCATGAGGCTGCTGGTCCATCCAATTGATGTGCAGCAAAGCACACTTTCTCAGCATCTGTGCAACCTGCGGTGGTCAACTCTCTTCCAATACGGCGTAGCCAATCATCAGCAACTATAGGCTCGGTGCTACTGGAAAACACCGGCGGCTGCAACCTCAGAAAGCGAGCTAAGTTATCAACTGGAGGCGGGTTGTTGTTGTTGTTGTTGTTGTTGTTGTTGTTGTTGTTGTTGTTGTTGTTTCCTTGGTTCTGGACTAACAAGTGCATCAAGGCATTCTGCTGCTGGATCAACTGAGTGAGCTCCGGCGGGAAGGCGAATCCGGTGTCACGTCTCGGAGGCATCTGGCGGGTTTAGAGGGAAGAGATTAGAATAGAAAAGGGGTCTAGTGAGGAAGCACTACCCACATGCACATGAGACAAACACAATCATTTCACTCAATCAATCAAGCAAGGGCATACAAACAGTCTAGAACTATCGTAAAAGTGCTCAACTACTACTATATACATGGGGGAATTCTACTATTCATTTGGTGGTCATCTAGAAATTTTGATCGGTAGAGGACTCCATGATGTCTGCTCCAGCTTCGTCTTCAAAGTCGTCATCACTGGGGTTGGAGTCGGTGTCGTCGATGATGATGTAGTTCTCCGGGCAAGTGGAATCGTCGTCCTCTCCTCCCGGCGCGGGATCTCCCATGAATACTCCGATCTTCTTTATCAGGTCGTAATTCTTCTCCAATAGTGTTGCAATTTCCTCCTCATATCCATCGCGTGTAGACTTGAGTTCTTCCTCCAGCTCGATGATCCTTGTCTTCGCCTTCTTCAAATCTATCATGTCTGCGCACATCTGATTCTCCTAGCGTCGAATGTGCTGGTTTAACTCCTGGATGAAAGCTGCAATAGATCTGTCCTTCTTGGTGCTGATCATCTCCCATTGCTCATCTCGGCGCCCACATATCTGATAGATAGTGTCCTTAAGATCCTTGTTGTAGACTTCTCCAATACGTCCCATGGTAATGTGGGCTGACATGCTCTTGCCTAGACTCCAGGTGGGTGCTTTAAAATAAAATTCTATGGGCTTAGTGGTTGGCGAGAACGTCCTTCCTGGAACTTGAACTTGAATCATCCAACGCTCCTCTTCTGGTAAAGTGGCGTTGTAAGTCCCGGTGAAGCTTGGTATTCCGATGTTCAGGTACCTAGTAACTTCCTTCAAATGTCGTCCAAAGGGGGTGTCTTCATCCGGTTGTGCAAAATTATTCTTCAAATCCGCCATCCTAAAGTGTAAAAAATGGAGAGGAGTCAGAAATGAGTAGAGAAGAGTGACTTATGGCTTATCTTAGTGGCCGTGTCCTACACTCAGCGTGTGCTCTGATACCATCTTGTAGCGACCCGACCTCAGACGGTCAAGTCTCTGTGCTTCAGTGTCATCCCTGGATCGGTAATGCTGACACACACAGTACTCGAAGGATTGATAACAGAGTAGCAATCACACACTTATTACATCAAATGTCTCAAAACAGAACTTATTACAATAAATATGGCTTAAGGCCATCTAATACGATAACAACTGAAGGCTTGGAATCTAAAGTGAGTCCATCAACTCCAACGGCATAGCTGAGCTGCACGGCAACGACCTAACGTACCTTACTCCTCGTCTGAAAAGTCTGCAACATAATACGTTGCAGCCCGAAAACGGGTCAACACATGGAATATGCTGGCAATATAACATAGTAGAGCAAGAACAGAATAATGCTATCACTACATGCATATTTGGCTGGTGGAAAGCTCTATGGTATAGTTTTTGCGAAAAGCCAATTTTTTCCTACAACAAAGGAATAGATTTTATTTAACTATCATGGTAGTTGAAACATCATTGAGAAGGTTCCTCCAACTCAATCCCAATTAAAGTAATTATCAACCCAACAATATTAATTTAGAGTGATGAGATACTTAGGATACTCCAAGTACTAGATACTCAAGATTGTCCATAACCGGGGACACGGCTAACCATGATTAGATTGTACACTCTGCAGAGGTTTGCGCACTTTTCCCCACAAGACTCTATCTCCTCCGTTGGATTTCTCGCACTACATGGTGTTTGAGAAACGGATGACCGAGACACAGTCTTTCAGAAACATTAACTCTTTACTCCGGGCAGACCATACCAAACCTACATCCCTCTACCTGCTGATCCACCTCTTCAAGAGCTCATGCAACTTACTCAACTTTGCTAGAGCCCATAATATCTTGTGGCCGCACACGAAAGTTTCTAGCATGAAAATATCTCAGTTCCCTTTGAGCCTGGGTGGCGGACCTTAGGATGATCACACGGGTACTCCGGGATATCCTAGGACAACACTGGATTCTCCAGGTGCCCGATAAGCAATCCACCCAGATGTGTATTAAAGTTGCCACCTTAAGTTGAACCATTAATTAATCATCTCACATCTGTCATGGATTTCACTCACCCAATCCACGTCTACGAGCATAGCATAGCAATATAAGCAATACATAGAAGTAACTCCCAAGGGTTTGAATATAATAGGGCAATAGGTTCTACCTCATCAACTACTTCCCAACCCACATGTTAATCACATCCTAATCATGCAATGTTTGAGGATTGGAGCTAATGCATAAAAATTGGGTATGCAAGGGGTATGATCAATGTGTTACTTGCCTTACTGACGATCCGCAAAACCTAGGGACTCGTAGTAGCACGCTTCGCACTCCGGGAATTCTATCACAAACAAACAGTAGCATACATAAGCAATCAAGCAAAGAAGCACGGGTAAAACTCAAATAAGATGAACTAACCAGAAAGTTCAACTTAAGAACTCCGGTTTGCAAAAAGAATCAAATCAAATGGAGCAACGAAACTCAATCTGCGAAAGAAACAAGATCCGTTTACTAATCTGAACTAGAGTCAAATTTACAGTACCAAAATCTTGTTCAAGTTGATTAAACAGAAACAGGGTTTCGAGACGAAGAACTAGGCGCTTGAATCGCCTCATTCCGATAAACAAGCGAAAAGATAAACTGAAACGAAAATCGGATCAGAAATCGCGATCGAAAATAATCGCGGAAAATCCGAGAAAAAGAAAAACTGATGAATAGGCTAACGAACGAACGTCGCTGTCTGTGGCTAACGAGTGAACACCGTTCGTTAAAACGAACATACGGACGAACGTCTAAATAAACTAAACTGAGAAAACCGGCAAACCGATAAAAAAACGAACTAGGGTTTTCAAAAAAAAATCGGATCGGTTTTAGAATAAAACCGAATGGCGGCGGCGGCGTATACCT
>NC_057802.1:452838659-452839794 GCF_018294505.1 Triticum aestivum | reverse complement strand
TAAAGGAGGGGGGGCTTGCTTGGCGGAGGGGGCAAGGCGGCACGGGGAGGAGTCCCGGCCGGACTCGGGGTCGGGCGGCGGCGCTGGCGCGATCTCCTGGAGGGAGACGGTGGCGCGGGGCTAGCGGGCCGGCTCGGCTGGGCTTCGGCCCAGTCGGGCGCTGAGATTTTTTTTAAAATAATTTCACGGGAACTAAAATAAATCCTAGAAAATAAAATAAAAAACTAAAAAAGCCAAAACAAATTTTCACCGTCTAAATAAAATATTTAGAACGAGATGAACATTTTCTTGGCCCTAAAATGCAATTTTGAAAAACGTGCAATTTTTATAATGCAAATAAAATAGCAATAAAATCCGAATAAAATCAAGTATTTGATTTTAATATTTTTCCTCCAACATTTCAATTATTTTGGAGAAGTCATATTATCTCCTCTCATATATTTTAATATGAAATATTTTCGGAGAGAAAAATAATTAAAATCAAAATCCTCGTTTCAATATTTGATAAAATTCAAATATGAAAACAATGAAATCCCCAACTCTCTCCGAGGGTCCTTGAGCTGCTTAGGATTTCGAGGATCGCGAAACGAAATGCAATAAAATATGATATGCATGGATGATCTATGTATAACATTCCAAATTGAAAATATGGGATGTTACATCTGGCTTTGGAGGAAATTGATTTGCTCGTTGAGGGTGAATACGATGTCCTTCATGGGCTTGCCATCCACCTTAAGATCACGGGAGAGGTCCGTGATCATGAGGTGATTGGCATGGAGTCCACGCTCCACCATCCCCTTGCACCGGAAGACATGTTGCTCCATAGCTTCGAGCCTAGCCTCCATGGTTCCCGTCGCCTTGGGACAGGGCACATCGCGAAGGTGAAGCACCCCCTCATGCATCTCAATGACCTGAGGGTGCTGCACCACTTCCCACGGATATGGGTTGACGACGTTCTTGAATAACTTGTCCTTGGAGGAGCTTGAAGCAGCCATGGTAGATGGGATCTGGCAGAAAAGAGAACAGAGGATTTCTCCGCGATACGGTGATCAACAGGTTCGGGAAGTATATATAGATTTTTTGTCTTGGGGACAAGCATACAGAAGAAAAACAGAGTCCGAAAGGTGTCCCAGGT
>NC_057802.1:452820183-452838211 GCF_018294505.1 Triticum aestivum | reverse complement strand
CCTGGTGTCTTGTGCCCACCAGGGGACGCTTCCTGGAAGTTTCTTTATTTCCAAAATTCTTAAATATTCCAAAACTGATAAAAAATATTTTTGTGGATTTTTCGGAGTCCGTTTACTTACCGTATCACGTACCTCCTTATTTTCATGATTCTGGAGTGTTCCGGAAGGACTCTTCTATGTGTTCTTCCAGTGTCAAAGTTTGGATAATATTACTTTCAATATTAATGGGCGTACCTGAGATATAATGCTTTATTCGTTGCCCATTGACAACCTTCGGGTTAGTACCTTCGGAATTATTTATTTTGATGGCTACAGACCGATAAACTTCCTCGATGACATAGAGTCCTTCACATTTCGAGAGGAGTTTCCCTACAAAGAATCTAAAACGAGAGTTGTATAAAAGAACATATTCCCCAACTTTAAACTCACGCTTTTGGATTCTTTTGTCATGCCATTTTAACCTTTTCTTTGAATAATTTTGCATTTTCATAAGCTTGGGTTCTCCATTCATCTAATGAGCTTATATCAAATAACCTCTTTTCACCAGCAAGTTTGAAATCATAGTTGAGTTCTTTGACTGCCCAAAATGGTTTATGTTCTAACTCAAGAGGCAAATGACAAGCTTTTCCATAAACCATTTTATAAGGAGACATACCCATATGATTTTTATAAGCTGTTCTATAAGCCCAAAGTGCATCATTTAATTTCTTAGACCAATTCTTCCTGGACCTATTGACAGTCTTTTGCAAAATTAATTTTATTTCTCTGTTGCTAAGTTTAACTTGACCACTAGACTGAGGATGATAGGGTGATGCAATACTATGGTTAACATCATACTTGGCAAGCATTTTACGAAAAGCACCATGAATAAAGTGTGAACCACCATCAGTCATTAAATATCTAGGGACTCCAGACCTTGGGAAAATAACTTTCTTAAGCATTTTAATAGAGGTGTTGTGATCAGCACTACTGGTTGGAATAACTTCTTGAAGGAAATATGCCCTAGAGGCAATAATAAAGTTGTTATTTATATTTCCTTATATCACGATAAATGTTTATTATTCATTCTAGAATTGTATTAACCGGAAACTTAGTACATGTGTGAATACATAGACAAAACAAAGTGTCCCTAGTATGCCTCTACTTGACTAGCTCGTTAATCAAAGATGGTTATGTTTCCTGACCATAGACATGTGTTGTCATTTGATGAACGGGATCACATCATTAGGAGAATGATGTGATGGACAAGACCCATCCTTAAGCTTAGCATCATGATCGTTAAGTTTTATTGCTATTACTTTCTTCATGACTTATACATGTTCCTCTGACTATGAGATTATGCAACTCTCGAATACCGGAGGAACACCTTGTGTGCTATCAAACATCACAATGTAACTAGGTGACTATAAAGATGCTCTACAGGTGTCTCCAAAGGTGTTTGTTGAGTTGGCATAGATCGAGAATATGATTTGTCACTCTATGTATCGGAGAGGTATCTTTGGGCCCTCTCGGTAATGCACATCACTATAAGCCTAGCAAGCATTGTGACTAATGAGTTAGTTGTGTAATGATGCATTACAGAACGAGTAAAGAGGCTTGCCGGTAACGAGATTTAACTAGGTATGATGACACCGATGATCGAATCTCGGGCAAGTAATGTACCGATGACAAAGGGAACAACGTATGTTGTTATGCGGTTTGACCGATAAAGATCTTCGTAGAATATTAGGAGCCAATATGAGCATCCAGGTTCCGCTATTGGTTATTGACCAGAGATATGTCTTGGTCATGTCTACATAGTTCTTGAACCCATAGGGTCCGCACGCTTAACGTTCGATGACGATTTCTATTATGAGTTATGTGATTTGATGACCGAAGTTTGTTCGGAGTCCCGGATGAGATCACGGACATGACGAGGAGTCTCTAAATGGTCGAGAGGTAAAGATTCATATATTGGAAGGCTATATTCGGACATCGGAAAGGTTCCGAGTGATTTGGGTATTTTTCGGAGTACCGGGGAGTTACGAGAATTCACCGGGAGAAGTGATGGGCTTTATTGGGCCATACGGGAAAAGAGGAGGCAGGCCAAGGGGAGGTGGCGCGCGCCCCCCCATGGGGCCGAATTGGACGAGGGGGAGGGGGCGGCGCCCCCTTTGCCTTGGCCTACTCCCTCTCTATTTCCCACTTTCCTTCTCTCCTACTCCGAAAAGGAAAGGGATTCCTACTTGGACCTAGAAGTCCTAGTAGGACACCATAGTATTGGCGCGCCCCTAGGGGGCTGGCCTCTCTCCCTCCCTCCTTTATATACGTGGGCAGGGGGACCCCAAAGGTACACCAAGTCTTCTCTTAGCCGTGTGTGGTGCCACCCTCCACAGTTACACACCTCGGTCATATCGTCGTAGTGCTTAGGCGAAGCCCTGCGTCGGTAACTTCATCATCACCGTCACCACGCTGTTGTGCTGATGGAACTCTCCCTCGTCCTCAACTAGATCAAGAGCTCGAGGGACTTCATCGTGCTGAACATGTGCTGAACACGGAGGTGCCGTACGTTCGGTACTTTGATCGGTTGGATCGTGAAGATGTTCGACTACATCAACCGTGTTATTAAACGCTTCCGCTTTCGGTCTACGAGGTTATGTGGACACACTCTCCCTGCTCGTTGCTATGCTTCTCCTAGATAGATCTTGCGTGATCGTAGGAATTTTTTTGAAATACTACGTTCCCCCACAGTGGAATCCGAGCCAGGTCGATGCGTAGATGTTATATGCACGAGTAGAACACAAAGAGTTGTGGGTGATAATAGTCATACTGCTTACCACCAACGTCTAACTTTGATTCGGCGGTACTGTTGGATGAAGCGGCCTAGACTGACATTACATGACCGCGTTCATGAGATAGGTTCTACCGACGTGCTTCGCACACAGGTGGCTGGCGGGTGTCAGTTTCTCCAACTTTAGTTGAATCGAGTTTGACTACGACCGGTCCTTGTTGAAGGTTAAAACAACACACTTGACAAAAAATCGTTGTGGTTTTGATGCGTAGGTAAGAACGGTTCTTGCTAGAAGCCCATAGCAGCCACGTAAAAATTGCAACAACAAAGTAGAGGACGTCTAACTTGTTTTTGCATGGCATTTTGTGATGTGATATGGTCAAGACGTGATGAGATATAAATTGTTGTATGAGATGATCAGGTTTTTATAACCGTTATCGGTAACTGGCAGGAGCCTTATGGTTGTCGCTTTATTGTATGAAATGCAATCGCCATGTAATTGCTTTACTTTATCACTAAGCGGTAGCGATAGTCGTAGAAGCAATAGTTGGCGAGACGACAATGATGCTACGATGGAGATCAAGGTGTCAAGCCGGTGACGATGGAGATCATGACGGTGCTTTGGAGATGGAGATCAAAGGCACAAGATGATGATGGCCATATCATGTCACATATTTTGATTGCATGTGATGTTTATCTTTTATGCATCTTATTTTGCTTAGTACGGTGGTAGCATTATAAGATGATCCCTCACTAAATTTCAAGGTATAAGTGTTCTCCCTGAGTATGCACCGTTGCTACAGTTCATCGTGCCGAGACACCACGTGATGATCGGGTGTGATAAGCTCTACATTCACATACAGTGGGTGCAAGCCCGTTTTGCACACGCAGAATACTCCGATTAAACTTGACGAGCCTAGCATATACAGATATGGCCTCGGAACACTGAGATCAAAAGATTGAACGTGAATCATATAGTAGATATGATCAACATAGTTATGTTCACCATTGAAAACTACTCCATGTCACGTGATGATCTTACATGGTTTAGCTAATATGGATCACATGATCATTTAGATGACTAGAGGGATGTCTATCTAACTGGGAGTTCTTAATTAATATGATTAATTGAACTTTAATTTATCATGAACTTAGTACCTGATAGTTTTTGCATATCTATGTTGTAGATCTATAGCTCGCGTATAGCTTCCCCGTTTTATTTATGATATGTTCCTAGAGAAAACTAAGTTGAAATATGATAGTAGCAATGATGCAGACTAGGTCCGTGATCTGAGGATTATCCTCATTGCTGCACAGAAGAATTATGTCCTTGATGCACCGCTAGGTGACAGAACTATTGCAGGAGCAGATGCAGACGTTATGAACGTTTGACAAGCTTGGTAAGATGACTACTTGATAGTTTAGTGCACCATGCTTTACGGCTTAGAACCGGGACTTCAAAAATGTTTTGAACGACATGGAGCATATGAGATGTTCCAATAGTTGAAATTTGTATTTCAGACTCATGCCCGTGTTAAGAGGTATGAGACCTGTGACAAGTACTTTGCCTACAAGATGGAGGAGATGTGACAGCCTGCATTTTGCCTTCTCTCTTTTTCCGGACTTCATTTGCCCTTGCTTTGAAATTTGGTTATTTGAATCAATTCAAATGGACTTGAACACATGGGATTGTCCTTGATTTTCACCCAAGTGACCCCTCCATCTCTCATTCAACTTTCTTTCTCCGAAAAATCCCAAAATAGCCCAAGGAATATTTTTCATAAAAGAAAAATATTCAAAATCCTTTCTGAAAATCAATTCAGAAACTTGTGCTCCAAAGCAACCCTCATTTCTCTTGCTTCCAAAAATCTGAGAAAATTCCCAAATATTCTTTGAACCTTGGCCCACCTCCCTGAGCAAAAATATTGCATACTTATTTGGAATATTTTTGCTACAGAAAATCATTTCTGTTCTGGCCTCAAAATCCAGTTTCTACAGCAAGTGCATTTTTCCTTGATATTTTGAGGCTGAATTTTCTTGAGCTTAGTTACCTTCCTAGATAAACCTTAACTCCAGAAGTTTAGCCCTAATCACCTTCTAGAAGGCCTCCAAACTTGGCGACCAAGTTTTTGACCAGAAACTTGCCAACAAGCTGAAGTCTCATCCGGTCGGCCTCGCAGTGTGCATCACCCTTCCTAGACCTAACACTGCACGGACAACACCCCAGACATGGTTTGGCAACGAGTGGGCATCGTTTTGACCATGCCAGCGTGGTGACCGCGTGTGGACACGGCTCTGTCAGCGCGCCCAACGCGCTCTGCGTCGCGCCCGAGCGTTTGTGCATCGCGTGATCGATCCAAAGCTCGCTGACGACTGCTGCACGGCGCCACCACCTTCGTCTCTTCACCCTTGACCGCTCCCTGGCACTCGCCGACGCCGGAGACGCCGCAGCAAGCACGGGCACGTCGCGGCCAAAAGCCACAGTGCGCCCCGTGCCCCTGTCTTCTTCCCCCACCGCCCCCTCTGCTTGTCCGCACCTTTGCACAGCTCCCACGTGATCACTGAGCCCCTCCAGCCCTCGCTGACGCCGTTCGTCGTCTCTCGCCAGCTTCCAGAGAGCTCAGGCGGAGCCACGTACCCCCTTCCCCTCCGGCTATAAATCCGAGCACCTCCCTCCATTCTGAGCATCCCAAACCAACCACCCAACCTCCATAACGTAGTAGGATAGTCGTAGCCCGGCCGGGCAGGCCTCTGGCCACCGTCCCCGACCCGAGCTCGCCGGCAATCTACCGTGGCCCTCCACCTTGCTCCGGTGCCTCTTGAGCTCAAGCAACCACTCAGGCGACTCCATGAGGGTTCACTAGTGCCGTCTGGACACGCTGCAACCCCTAGGACTACCCCAATCCATCGTCTTTCTTCCTCTTCGGCGAGACCCGACCGCTGCCGCCGCTCTCGAGCTTAGTTGCGAGCTGCTCCCGCCACCTCTCGTCGAGCCACGGGTACAGGCAAGTGCGCCTCGACCCCCTCTATCATTCTATCCCTTTGGATCGGGCCAAGGAGCCCTCCTCACCGGCGTGAGCTCCGGCGAAGCCACGCCACGCCCTGTTTCTCTCTCTCTCCCCCTCTCTCCTGACCAGTGGGGCCCGCTGTTAGCCTCTCCACTCACGCCCGAAGCGGTATGAGTGGAGGCGTATTCTGAGAATACATCTTCGACATCACCCCCTAGTTTTCTGTTTATTCAAAATTTAATTCAAAATTTGACCAGTACTTTGACCAGCCATAACTCCTAAACTACAAGTACAAATGATTTGATTCTTTTTGCATTGTGTTTGTTTTGAAAAGTTCTAGTAGCACACCAAAGTTGAGATTTTTCCTTGTTGTCTAGAATTTCTGGTGATTTTCAGAGTGGTTCTTGATATTCTATTTTGTTGTTTTTAAATATGTTCAGAGGGAGAAGCTTGTCTTGAAGATCATCAGGAGGAGTGTGAACCTCCTCTGCACTAAGGCAAGCCACACCAACATTTGGATGGTGTCACATCAATATCTATGATTTTTCCAACTTGAATATGAGTTATTTGCATGCATTTAAATTATTTAAATAAATATTGTTTAGTGCAAGTTATGTTGCCATGATTGAATTACTTTAGTGTGGTACTGGTTGAATACTTGAGCTAGTTTAAGTCAGTAGAAGAAACTTTCATTGAAGTGTATATGCTTGCATGAATAATGATAGTTTCTTTTTGTGATAAAATGGTATTATTATTTTTGAGATAATTAAAATGATGAATGCTAATAACCAGTATAGTTGAACCAGTAAGTTTAGTTGATGAATAGTGCAAGCAAGATTTTTTGATGATGTTGATCTGTTGCTTTGAGGGATATGTTTTGCATGTTTAGTAGTTGCATGATCATGGCCTATGATGACTCGAGTTCTTTTATTTACAAGATTAACCTGATGTTAATCCAACTTGAACACAACGTTGATCGAGTCATGGTGCCACTGAATCGGGTTTTTCCCAGTGCGACCACATTTACCATTATGGGGAGGTCTTGATTCCGTCCATTGCCATGCCTCTGGTCGGTACCTCCAACGAGGAAAGCTTATGGGCGTGCGGTACCCTGGCTCAGTAAGAAGACATAACCTTGTGTGCCCATTTGTTGTTATGGTACCTTGTACCCATTTGGGACCTTTTTGCCACGACGGTGGATGTTGATGCCTTTGGTAGGCCCGGGGCCACCCTTGACTTAGCCCAGTGGGGAGTTGGTCGGAGTGGCCAGGAGAGTGTCATGGCAATGGGAGGGTCTCGTCGGAATGCCGTTGGTCCACCGGAATGGGATGACGAGGCCATGGATTCCATGGTGTGGGTAAAGTGCGCTACCTCTGTAGAGTGTATTTAATCTATCGATAGCCGCGTCCTCGGTTACGGACATAGCTTGTGAGTAAGTCACACCATGGATCAACATTAATAAATAAACTTGCACACTAAGGTTTCATTGTTGGCACTAGTTATGTGATGAATCTTGTGGGATCATGAATATGATCGTGGCGAGAACCAAAGTGTTGGTTCCGTTCACCGTTTGGTTACGAGGTAACCCGTCTGGTAAGAGAGTCCGAGTGACTCAGTACAAATGCTGATTTCACCGCATCCGTAGTATCATGTTGCATTGCATTAAACTGATTAATTTTCATGATATTGTTTGCCATTATGCTTATGCTTGTTGTGAGCTTGCAAGTACATTCAATGTACTGATCTAGCGTGTCATGCCAGATTTCAGGCAAGTCATTTCAGATCGGAGAGCTTCCCGCGTCTAGATCGTGCCCACATTGGTGTCCCTGTGCTATGGAGTTCCACTTCGTCGTCGTTCCACTGCCGCGTAGTTATCGTGATCGAGGCCCCTTCATGTTCATTAAATAATGTACATACGGTTCAGCTGCACCGTGTGTGCCGCTTGGCCTCGCTACTTGATGTAATATCAGACCTATGTCCCGCTAGTATCAATAAAGTGGTTGTTTTGTGTACCAAGTTGTTGTGTGTTGCTAGAAGACTTGATCTCTGGGCTGGCAATGCAAGGTAAACCGGTTGCTCTGAGCCGGGGTGCCACGATGCTTGGTATCAGAGCCACGCCGACTGTAGGACACGCTAGACCATCGATGCGCTAGCTAAACGGTAGTTAGCTTAGTCTGAGTGCCGGTAGTAATAGAAATTGATTGTTACATTCCATGCATTTTATTTGTTTTTATTACTGACCGCTTGATGATTGTGAGTGTAGATGGCTCTAGTTCCGATCATGTACCAGTCCGAGCCAGCCCCGTACACATCACTGCACTTGCTTCAGAACATGTGGCGATGACTCTACCCAGAGGGGCTGATCCAGTGTATCAGGTGTATCGGGAGCATCTGGCCGGATCACTATACGAGTACTATGCAAAGGTCACTCTACACCATAGCTCACCTTCCGGTGCTTATAGCCATTCTTCTAAGGGTGGTTTCGCTTCCACGCCATCTCAGGCTATTCAGTTTGCCGCACTCGAGGCTCTTGTAGACTTGCGCTACAACGAGGTTCGCATGCAGACCCACCCAGGTTTCTTTTTCTACCCGTCTCTGCACGAGAACGGGCGTATCCACTTTCCTTTTATTGATCCGGTGTGTGATCGTCCTTCTAGCCACCTTTCTCGCTATATCACTACCAGTTATCATTTGATCTATGAGGTAGCCCGAGAGCTGACCCGAGCCCGGATCTCTCTTGCCGCTGCTCGTAATAGGAACCCTCCACCTACTGTCGGTTTCACTCCGTTTGTTCCCCCAGTCTTTGTTACCCCGATTACTTCGGTGACCACTCAGGGTATGACCAACCATTTGGCAGTGACCCCTCGCAGTGCCCCTGCTGCATGGGCTTCCCTTGTTGCTACTCCTGCAGCCCCTATGCTTAGATCTCGCCCCGCACCTGCCCCTAAGGGAGAGTCCTCGAGGGAGCGTCGCCGTGTCACTTTTAACCCGGAGGTATCCACTATCAGCTTAGGATCTGAGTCTGACTCAGGAGAGGAGCCCGCCACAGCGACATATGAGCACTAGATCGTTAGAGTATCGCGATAGTCATGAGGTTGATGTACGGATGTAGTCGTACGTGTCATGATGCTTAGTTTCATGTATGTGGGTAGTTGAACCGGCCATGATGTTACCTTTCATGTATGAGTCTATGTATAATTATGTTGGAACCTTTTTATTCGCCCCGATTTCCTTTCGCTGTTTTCTTCTGGGTTTGTCGCTGGCTTTTATTCCCATTCTGGATATTTCTCATCTCGGTTGCTTTATATTGGGAAAACAAATAATAGGATGACGCGGGGAGGCAGCAGCAGCCACGCTTGTGAGGATGTTCCTGTTCGTCGCTCCACAAGACAGGCAGGACATTCCCTCGAGGCGTATCAGCCACCACCGCCTCCACCGCCATATCCGCCCTCCACTGAGAAAATCATGCATATGTTTGAACAAAGAAGGAACAATGATCTGATCGAACTACTGAAAAGTGTGCAAGCTATGGTTGGGCAGAATGGAAATCAGAATGGTCACCACTCCAAGTTGTCAGATTTTTAGAGGACCAAGCCTCCCAGTTTCAGTCAAGTTATCGATCCATTGGAAGCAGATGATTGGCTAAGGACTATTGAGAAAAAGCTAGAGATTGCTCTCACTGAAGAAGTTGACAAGGTTCCGTTTGCTAGGCATTATCTTGAAGGAGCTGCCGCTATATGGTGGGATAATGCTAAGGCTATGTGGCCCGCGGACGAAGAAATTACTTGGACTAAATTCAAGGATCATTTATACAAGTATCATATTCCAGCCGGGATTATGAAGGTCAAGCAGCGCGAATTTCTGGCCCTCACCCAAGGAAGCCTGTCACTAAGTGAGTATCTGCACAAGTTCAACCATCTGGCCCACTATTCTCTTTATGATGTGGCCACAGAAGAAAGGAAGATCGACAGATTTCTTGGAGGACTGAATCAACACCTCAGATGTACTCTCAGCATGTTTGATTTCCCGGATTTCCAAATCTTGGTCAACAAAGCCCTCATCACAGAAAGGGAACACAAGCTCATGCAAGACAACTGGCCTGCTAATAATGACCACAAGCGCAAATTCGAGCCTAAGAAGGATGAACAGCCAGTACAAAAGGCTCATACCTGGCAGCAGACTCAGATTGAGTACAAACCTAATTGGCAGCAGAATCTTAAGAAGACCACTACCCAAGTCAAAAATGTCGTGACCAGCCCGGTGCGCGAAGAATGCCAGCGCAACAATTCCTGTTTTAATTGTGGTCAGACCGGACATTATGCCCGATAGTGCCCCAAGAACGGCAAGCCAACCGCCCCATTCAGGCCACAAGTTAATCATCTAGAGCCCTATTCAGCCTCAAGGGCATCCAAGGGCAAATTCACCACCTCTCCGCTGACGAAGCCCAAGAAGACCCGGAGGTCATAATTGGTATGTTTCCTGTTAACAACATAACTGCAATAATTTTATTTGACTCTGGGGCTTCCCACTCTTTTATTTCGCGGAGTTTTGCTGCCCAAAACAAATTCCCTTGCTCGATTTTGGGAAAGAATCTGCTAGTACAGTCTCCGGGATCTTTGCTCAGAAGCAATCTGGTCTGCCGAAATTTGGAAATTGATATCAAAGGAGTCAGCTTCCCAACATCCTTGATTGTCATCGAGTCTACCAAATTGGATATTATTTTGGGAATGAATTGGTTAACCCGATATCAAGTGTGCATCAACTGTGCGACCAGAGAAGTCACTTTGACCAGTCAGGAAGGTCGAACCACGAAGTTTTATGCCAGGAGAAGCATACCCAAGAAGGAAATGGTTTTCACAGCCATGGCTGAAGAATTGGAATTAATTCCTGTGGTCAGTGAGTTTCCAGATGTATTTCCAGAGGAATTACCAGGCATGCCACCAGACAGGGAGCTAGAGTTTGCAATTGATCTGGTGCCTAGAACCGCACCGTTATACAAGATGTATTATCGGATGCCCTCATTAGAATTAGTGGGATAAAGAAACAACTTGATGAGATGCTTTAGAAGGGATACATCCGTCCGAGTCTTCACCATGGGGATCACCCGCGATATTTGTGGACAAGAAGGACGACAGTCTTCAGATGTGTGTAGATTACCGTCAGCTGAATGATGTCACCATCAAAAACAAATATCCGCTGCCAAGGATTGATGATTTGTTTGATCAACTCAGTGGGGCAAAAGTATTCTCCAAGGTTGATCTGAGGACCAGATATTACCAGCTAAAAATCAAGAAGGAAGATATTCTGAAGACCGCATTCACTACTCGATACGGTCTTTATGAATATACAGTCATGTCTTTCGGTCTCACCAATGCCCCTGCCTTTTTCATGCATATGATGAATAAGGTATTTATGGATTTCTTGGATAAGTTTGTGGTGGTCTTCATCGGTGACATCCTCATTTACTCAAAGAGTGAAGAAGAACACAAGAAACACCTCAGAGCAGTTTTGCAAAGGCTCCATGACCATCAGCTATATGCGAAGTTCAGCAAATGCGAGTTCTGGCTCAAACAAGTTGGATTTTTGGGGCATGTGCTTTCCGCAGAAGGGATAGCGGTGGACCCAAGCAAGGTGAAAGATGTGCTTGATTGAAGTGCACCGACAATGTCAGAAATCCAGAGTTACCTTGGATTAGCTGGATACTACCGCCGCTTTATCGAAGGATTCTCCAAGATTGCCAAGCCAATGATAGAGCTCCTCAAAAAGGATAAGAAGTTTGAATGGACTGAGGATTGTGAAAGGAGCTTCACTGAGCTAAAGACCAGGCTGGCAACAGCACCAGTATTGACTCTGCCAGACATCTACCGCAGCTTTGATGTATATTGTGACGCATCCCGAAAAGGCCTTGGATGTGTACTCATGCAAGATGGAAAGGTTGTGGCCTACGCATCTCGACAGTTACGGCCGCACGAAGGAAACTCTCCCATGAATGATTTGGAGTTGGCCGTTGTTGTGTATGCTTTGAAAATTTGGAGACACTATCTCATTGGAAAAAGGTGCCAAATTTTCACCGACCACAAGAGTCTCTAGTACATATTCACTCAACCGGACCTGAACCTTCGACAGCGAAGATGGCTTGAGTTGGTCAAGGATTATGACCTCGGGATAAATTATCATCCGGGTAAAGCCAACGTGGTTGCCGATGCCCTCAGCCGCAAGCCTGCCAGTCTAACTGTTTTAATAGATTCCATGCCTTCGGAACTCCAAGAAGAGATCGCTCAGCTCAATTTGGTGGTAGTTGGTGCCAGTCTTGCCAATATTTTGGAAGTTGCTCCTACCCTTGAGGATGAGATTCGAAGAGCCCAGGCAGATGAAGTATTGTTGCAATCCCATGCCCAACGTATGCAAGAAGGAAAGACTCAGGATTTCTCTAAGGATCAGCAAGGTACGCTAAGATTTCGAGGAAGGATTTGCGTACCCGAGCAAGAAAACCTGAGAAAGAAGATCTTGGCAGAAGCACATGAATCTTTGTATTCAATTCATCCAGGAGGTACCAAAATGTACGAAGACCTTCGTCAGATATTTTGGTGGGATGGAATGAAGAAAGATATTGCATATTTTGTCGCCTGATGTGATATATGCAACAAAGTAAAGGGGGAACATCAAAAGCCCGCCGGACTCCTTCAACCACAAACCATCTCACAATGGAAATGGGACGATGTCTACATGGATTTTATCACCGGCCTACCAAGGACTCACCGAGGCAATGACGCAGTATGGGTCATAGTGGACACGCTAACAAAGGTGGCTCACTTCATCCCCATCCGGACCACCTATAGAGCCGATCAGCTTGCACAGCTGTATGTGTCCAGGATCGTCAGTTTGCATGGAGTGCCAAAAACAATTACTTCAGACCGAGGATCTCTCTTCACCTCAGCACTTTGGTCACGTCTTCATCAAGCATTGGGGACTGCCCTAAAATACAGCACAACCTATCATCCTCAGACGGACGGGCAGACTGAGTGAGTAAATTAGATACTACAAGATATGCTCCGAGCATGTGCTTTAGCCCAAGGATCCAAGTGGGAAGATTGTCTGCTGTATGCTGAGTTCTCCTACAACAACAGTTTTTAGACCAGCTTGAAGATGTCACCTTATGAGGCGTTGTATGGCCGTAAGTCCCGCACTCCGCTAAACTGGTCTCAAACAGGAGACAGACGCATTTTTGGAATGGATTTAATGATGGAGGCTGAAAAACAAGTCAAAGAGATCCGAGATAGACTGCAGTTGGCCAAGTCACGACAGAAGAGTTATTATGATGCAAAGCACCGTCAAATCAGCTTTGAGCCCGGAGAACACGTGTATCTCCGAGTCACACCCATGAAAGGAGTCAAGAGATTTCAGACCCGAGGAAAACTAGCACTCAGATACATTGTTCCATTCCCCGTCATGTCCAGAGTTGGAACAGTTGCTTATCAGTTGGAGTTGCCACCGGAATTGTCAGAAGTGCACAATGTGTTCCATGTCTCACAGTTAAGGAGGTGTATCTCGCCATCGGAAAAGTGGACTGATATGGCAGAGATAGAACTGGCTAAAGATTTAAGCTATGAGGAGAGACCGATCAGAATCTTGGATGAGACAGAAAGGGTCACTCACAGCAAAGTGATAAAGTTTTATAAGGTTCAGTGGGAGCACCGCACCGAAGAAGAAGGAACCTGGGAAAGAGAGGAATTTTTAAGGACAGCCTACCCAGAGTTGTTTTCCCAAGCAACCGAATCTCGAGGACGAGATTCATCCTAAGTGGGGGAGGTTTGTGACAGCCTGGATTTTGCCTTCTCTCTTTTTCCGGACTTCATTTGCCCTTGCTTTGAAATTTGGTTTTTTGAATCCATTCAAATGGACTTGAACACTTGGGCTTGTCCTTGATTTTCACCCAAGTGACCCCTCCATCTCTCATTCAACTTTCTTTCTCTGAAAAATCCCAAAATAGCCCAAGGAATATTTTTCATAAAAGAAAAATATTTAAAATCCTTTCTGAAAATCAATTAAGAAAATTGTGCTCCAAAGCAACCCTCATTTTTCTTGCTTCAAAAAATCTGAGAAAATTCCCAAATATTCTTTGAACCTTGGCCCACCTCCCTGAGCAAAAATATTGCATACTTATTTGGAATATTTTTGCTACAGAAAATCATTTCTTTTCTGGCCTCAAAATCCAGTTTCTACAGCAAGTGCATTTTTCCTTGATCTTTTGAGGCTGAATTTTCTTGAGCTTAGTTATCTTCCTAGATAAACCTTAACTCCAGAAATTTAGCCCTAATCACCTTCTAGAAGGCCTCCAAACTTGGCGACCAAGTTTTTGACTAGAAACTTACCAACAAGCTCAAGTCTCATCCGGTCGGCCTAGCAGTGTGCCATCACCCTTCCTAGACCTAACACTGCACGGACAACACCCCAGACATGGTTTGGCAACCAGTGGGCGTCGTTTTGGCCATGCCAGTGCGGTGACCGCGTGTGAACACGGCTCTGTCAGTGCGCTCGACGCGCTCTGCATCACGCCCGAGCGTTTCTGCCTCGTGTGATCGATCCAGAGCTCGCCGACGACTGCCGCACTGCGCCACCACCTTCGTCTCTTCACCCTTGACCGCTCACCGGCGCTCGCCGACGCCGGAGACGCCGCAGCGAGCATGGGCACGTCGCGATCAAAAGCCACAGTGCGCCTCGTGCCCCTGTCTTCTTCCTCCACCGCCTCCTGCGCTCGTCCGCACCTTTGCACAGCTCCCGCATGATCACTGGGCCCCTCCAGCCCTCGGTGGCGCCGTTCATCGTCGCTCACCGGCTTCTAGAGAGCTCCAGCGGAGCCACGTACCCCCTTCCCCTCCGGCTATAAATCCGAGCACCTCCCTCCGTTCTGAGCATCCCAAACCAACCACCCAACCTCCACAACGCAGTAGGATAGCCGTAGCCCGGCCGGGCAGGCCTCTGGCCGCCGTCCCTGACCCGAGCTCGCCGGCGATCCACCGCGGCCCTCCACCTTTCTCTGGTGCCTCTCGAGCTCAAGAAACCACTCACGCGACTCCCTGAGGGTTCACTGGTGCCGTCTGGACATGCTGCAGCCCCTAGGACCACCCCAATCCATCATCTTCTTCCTCTCCGGCGAGACCCGACCGCAGCCGCCGCTCGCGAGCTTAGTTGCGAGCTGCTCCGGCCACCTCTCGTCGAGCCACGGATACAGGCATGCGAGCCTTGACCCCCTCTATCATTCTATCCCTTTGGATCGGGCCAAGGAGCCCTCCTCGCCGGCGTGAGCTCCGGTGAAGCCCCGCCATGCTCTGTTTCTCTCTCTCTCCCCCTCTCTCCTGACCAGTGGGGCCTGCTGTTAGCCTCTCCACTCGCGCCCGAAGCGGTATGAGTGTAGGCGTATTCTGAGAATATGTATTCGACTTCACCCCCTGGTTTTTTGTTTATTCAAAATTTAATTGAAAATTTGACCAGTACTTTGACCAGCCATAACTCCTAAACTACAAGTCCAAATGAGTTGATTCTTTTTGCATTGTGTTTGTTTTGAAAAGTTCTAGCAGCACACCAAAGTTGATATTTTTCCTTGCTGTCTAGAATTTTTGGTGATTTTCAGAGTGGTTCTTGATATTCTATTTTGCTGTTTTTAAATATTTTCAGAGGGAGAAGCTTGTCTTGAAGATCACCAGGAGGAGTGTGAACCTCCTTTGCACTAAGGCAAGCCACACCAACATTTGGATGGTGTCACTTCAATATCTATGATTTCTCCAACTTGAATATGAGTTATTTGCATGCATTTAAATTATTTAAATAAATATTGCTTAGTGCTAGTGATGTTGCCATGATTGAATTACTTTAGTGTGGTGCTAGTTGAATACTTGGGCTAGTTTAAGTCAGTAGAAGAAACTTTCATTGAAGTGTTTATGCTTGCATGAATAATGATAGTTTCTTTCTGTGATAAAATGATATTATTACTTTTGAGATAATTAAAATGATGAATGCTAATAACCAGTATAGTTGAACCGGTATGTTTAGTTGATGAATAGTGCAAGTAAGGTTTTTTGATGATGTTGATCTGTTGCTTTGAGGGATATGTTTTGAATGTTTAGTAGT
This sequence comes from Triticum aestivum, assembly GCF_018294505.1. Lineage (NCBI taxonomy): Eukaryota > Viridiplantae > Streptophyta > Magnoliopsida > Poales > Poaceae > Triticum > Triticum aestivum. The sequence goes on along the minus strand of NC_057802.1, from coordinate 452,822,305 downwards.
TGCATGATCATGGCCTATGATGACTCGAGTTCTTTTATTTACAAGATTAACCCGATGTAAATCCAACTTGAACATAACGTTGATCGAGTCATGGTGCCACTGAATCGGGTTTTTCCCAGTGCGACCACATTTACCTTTATGGGGAGGTCTTGATTCGGTCCGTTGCCGTGCCTCTGGTCGGTACCTCCAACGAGGGAAGGTTATGGTGTGCGGTACCCTGGCCCGGTAAGCAGACATAACCTTGTGTGCCCGTTTGTTGTTATGGTACCTTGTCCCCCTTTGGGACCATTTTTGCCACGACGGTGGCCGTTGATGCCTTTGGTAGGCACGGGGCCACGCATGACTTAGCCCAGTGGGGAAATGGTCGGAGTGGCCGGGAGAGTGTCATGGCAATGGGAGAGTTTCGTCGGAATGCCGTTGATCCACCCGAATGGGATGATGAGGCCATGGATTCCGTGGTGTGGGTAAAGTGCGCTACCTCTGTAGAGTGTATTTAATCTATCGATAGCCGCCTCCTCGGTTACGGACATAGCTCGTGAGTAAGTCACACCATGGATCAACATTAATAAATAAACTTGCACACTACGGTTACGTTGTTGGCACTGGTTATGTGATGAATCTTGTGGGATCATGAATATGATCGTGGCGAGAACCAAAGTGTTGGTTTTGTTCACCGTTTGGTTACGAGGTAACCCATCCGGTAAGAGAGTCCGAGTGACTCAGTACACATGCTGATTTGACCACATCCATAGTATCATGTTGCATTGCATTAAACTGATTAATTGTCATGATATTGTTTGCCATTATGCTTATGCTTGTTGTGAGCTTGCAAGTACATTCAATGTACTGACCTGGCATGTCATGCGAGATTTCAGGCAAGTCATTTCAGATCGGAGAGCTTCCTGCATCTAGATCGTGTCCACATCGGTGTACCTATGCTATGGAGTTCCACTTCGTCGTCATTCTGCTGCCGCGTAGTTATCATGATCGTGGCCCCTTCATGTTCATTAAATAATATACATACTGTTCAGCCGCACTGTAACATCCCAAAATTCTAAATTTTGGAATGTTATATTAAATAAATATTTATGCTTGTTTGTTTGATTGTTGTGTGACTGATTGTGTGAAATTGAGTGAAATTTGAAATTTTTGAAAGTTGAATGAGAGGGAATGAAATGACTTTCCCAAACTTTCACCCTTGCATTTATGATCTCCATCAATTCAAATTATTTCATCACAAAACCCTAGAGTGAAGATGATATGACTTCTTCCATTTAAATAAATGAAAAAAAAGTTTTGAAAAGATTTGAATTCCATTTGGAAATATTTCAAATTCGGAAACTTTATGCAACTCAATGATTTTCAGGAGAGAAGATAAAATGACTTCTTCAATTATATGAAATATGAGTTGGAAGTTAAAAAGAATCAAATTGAAAGTCATTTGAAAGTATTTTGAAACTCCCTTTCAAATTTGGAATTATTTGGATTTTATTCAAATTATTTTTCTCCTAAAAATAAATAAATGGAAATAAGGGTAAAATGATTCCCTTCAATGGAAAATTAGGAGAAAATAATTTTGAAATAATTTTGGTATTTTAAAAATGATTTTTGTTGGATTTTAATGCAACAGTAGCACTGTTTGCTTTATTTGATTTTTTGTGGATTTTATTTGAACTATATAAATAGTTCATGTTTTAGGAAATGTTTTTCTGAACATTTTTATATATATTATGCCTATATATAGTTTTTATTATTTTGGTTCTTTTTACTTTTGTTTGTCTGTTAAAAACAAAAAAAAACCTAGCGCTAACCAGGCCAGGCGGCCCAGGAGCCAGCCGCCCCAGCCAGCCAGCCACTCGAGCCGTGGCCCAGCCAGCACCGTCGCCCGAAGCCCCTCTCCTTCGGCCGCCTGCTCCTCTCTCTCTCACCCTTGTGCCACTGACCGCTGGGCCCCACTGCCCGATCGCCCTCGCCCGCTGCTTCTTCTTCCTCTCCACGCCAAACCGCGCCGCCGCCACCGCCGAATCTCGCGATCCTCGGGATCCTCTCCCCGATCGTCCCCCTCCTCCAAGTCGACCCCGCCCCTATAAATACCCCTCCCCTCACCCCGTTCCGCCCCTTC